>NW_021620995.1:6001430-6001852 GCF_004785775.1 Grammomys surdaster
AGAGAGAGAGAGAGAGAGAGAGAGAGAGAGAGAGAGAGAGAGAGAGATTACAGCCCCTCTAAAGAAAAAGGGCAAAAGTTTCATAAATTTGCTCACAGAAATTTGATGTGTAAGTTCTGAAAATGCTGATACACACGTGAATAGCTATAATTCAACGAGAGGCAGAGAAAGTCATTCTCTAAGGGCATCAGCATCAGCTCCTTTCACAGAACCTTGGAGAATGTGTCTATGAAATAAAACTTAAATTGATAAAGATAAAGTCAAAATCCAGACAGCTGTAAATTCCTGGCTGACTCAACATATGCTATCAGAAGTGTCTCTATGAAACGTTTACTTTAGAATAAATATACATACCATTTGGAGTTTCACCCAATACAAAAGGAAAGGAGAGGAGAGGAGAGGAGAGGAGAGGAGAGGAGAGG
>NW_021620995.1:6001952-6051738 GCF_004785775.1 Grammomys surdaster
TTGTGTTGTGTTGGTTGTGTTTGTTTTTGTTTTGTGTGGCTGCGGGGGCGGCGTGGTCGTTCTGTAGGGAGGGAGGGAGGGAGGGAGGGAGGGAGGAAAGAAGGAAGAAAGGAAGGAAGGAAGGAGAGAAACAGAGGGAGAAAGAAAGAATAAAGGAAGAAACAAATGGAGAAAGAAAGCTAATATCTTTTAAAAATATCTCTTCAACACTTTCAAAGATATCAAAATCATGTAAACACTTTCACAGTCACGAGTAATATATGGAGCATTATAAATATCCATACAGGTTTTAATAGGATTCAAAAACTGAAAGCAGATTTTGGTAAAACAAAGAAACCTTGAACAAGGAATGTTTAACTTTGTCATAATAAACAAATATTGATTTATAAATTCAGCAAAATGACTATTGTAGATATGAAAGGCTAATAATAGAGGACCATGGTTCTCAAATAATTAGAACTCTGGGTTACATTCACTCCTTTGCAAGGCTAAGGCATAATTTTAAGTGTTATTAACAGTAAGTAAAGCATCTTTTTGATGAATTTAAACTTATATTAATAATTATATTATGGATACAGTGGTCTAATTTATATTTTAACTTGAATTTCTACTTTTCACATTTTCCTCAAGTTCATAAATTCATCAACATAAGTAGTGCTGGTGAACAGATATCTGCCATTTATGTTCTCTTCAGGTATATAGATCAAGACAATAGCTCAGGTGATTCATGTCTCTGTTGTAGTTTAGATGACATTTTCTATAATGAAGACAGAGATACATACAAATATATATGTATATTTGATCATTTGTTATTCTTGTCATTTTAGTTTGTCTCTTTATAAATTATGCATATACACATTTAAGTCTGCTCATGTCATGTACATGTAGAGAAAAATACACTTATATACATTTATTAAAAATATGCATATCATCAACATTACTAAGCGTTAACATTAACATAATAACAAATTGTGTCACTATTTTATGATAATTAACATTTAATTTTAAATGCTATTGACTATTTTGTTTTGTTCTCATTGCTAAACTGAGCCATGAAGTGGCTCAGTAAATTGTGAGCAATACATCATGTGTTACCCAACAAGAGACATGTGAATCTTTACAATAGTGTCTTGTGAATATAAAAATATACTTTCAGGATTATTTTCTTAACTTCTTTTCCATCATGCTTTACAGGTTCTCTCTCTTCCTCCACCCCCCCCGTGTGTGTGTGTGTGTGTAAAAGAGAGAGAGGTTTAATCTGATATCAACTATATTGTTAGCCATACTGAACATGAAAGAAAGCTAAATTTTTAGAGATACTCGAATTAGTATAGCTCAACTGCTATATGGTATGTGAGATATATTTTAGAGACATTGAATGCAGAAGAAGGGGCAGCAAGCCTGTAAGAACCGGAGGGCCAGGGACCTTGCAATAATAACATGTCTCCTAGTAATATAAGAAGCTATACAACAGAAGCTGTATCCATAAAACCTCCCCAACATGACCCATAAAATGTGAGCTGAACAAGGACAATGGTGAACAAACCAAACTAGATGAGAAAAAGCCTATAAGGCTTCAACTCTTTACAAATAAATACAGGCAATTGAGTAATTCTGGGTACAGGAAAGGTACATTTTCTGAGGTAAGAACATAGCAATTGGTTGTCCAGTGCAAAAAATATCAGCTCTGAAACCATATACAAATAGCATTACATGGACACAACAGGTCATACTTAGGAATACATGCACATACAAGCAAATGTGAGCATTCAGTAATGATTATAATAAAAAGGCTATAAGAAGTGTAAAGGGTCATTATGGAAAGATGAAAGGGAAGGGAGAAATGTTTCTTTTCAGACCTCCCAAATAACACTGTGGGAGCTTTAAAAGAGGTTGAAAATTTCTGATATATATATAGATATTGAAATGGAATTTCTGTAAACTGGTATGTCTTCTGTCATAATTTTGAGAGTATCCGATGTGGTATAGTGACCTAGTGTAACTCACTGTGTGATACTTCTTTTTCCCAGGGATTCATATGTTCTCACCTCTTCTCAAGAGGGGTAGTTATTCCTAGCTCTGTCCAGTAGAAAAAACTATGTAGAAATTACATTTCCTTTATGATCCACATATTCTCTTGCTCTCTTCTACTGAAATTGTGTTATTGAGCCATATGTTGAGGTATAGATGACTGATGAACATCCTTGACACATCACACATCAAAGATGCATTTAGTCAATAACAAGTTACTTTCTTGCATTGAAGAGATAGCTCAGAGGCTTAAAACCTTTTCAGCTCTTACATATGACTAGCCTTCAGTTCCTAGCACCCTTATTGGGAAGCTCCTAGCCACCTATAACAATAAAATATTTTATTTTCCTCTGAAAAGAGAAGTTGCTTCTCCAATGCAAGCAAGTTTGTGATGTCAGCCAACATACATCCATATCCAGCTTCAAAACTCTGAATTCTAAAAGTTTAAATATGAGGAATATTTTCAGTTGACTGTCTCTTGACCTCGTGGAAAACTGGCATTGCAATTGAAAACATTTGTTGTTTTGTCTTTTTGGTTTGTTTGTTCTTTTAATTAATTATTACCAGAATTCTCTCTGATATACAGATTTTTTTCTTTTTTTATTGGATATTTTCTTTGTTTATATTTCAAATATTGTAACCTTTCCCTGTTCCCCTCCCTGAAAGCCCCTATCCCATGTCCCCTTCCCTGCTTCTATGAGAGTGTTCTCCCACCCATGCACCTATTAACCAACCAGGCACAAGACATTTTTAAACACTGTAAATAACTCAGGTAGTCCGGAAATTTTCTGTGATCCTTCAGCCTTATATTCCTAAATCCCTGGATTAGAGTTTCATGTTTCATGGGGAGATAATTGATAATTTTAATTTAATTTGTATTATTATCCTGGAATTGGTTTTGTTTAGTTTTTGAGATGAGGTTTCTCTGTGTAACCCCGACTCCCCTGGAAATTACTTTGTAGACCAGGCTGACTTCATAGTCAGAGATTTGCCTGCTGCTCCCTCCCAAGTGCTGATCTGAAGGAGTATTCTGTCATTGCCTAGCTTTGTAGCTGTTTCTTATGTCTGTTCAATATTCCTGGAGAATTGATTTCAACCTGCTCTGTTATTACATCTTCTCCGTACATATGATTGGGTCTTTTAAAGAACTCCGTAAAAGAGAAACAATGAATGAAGTAAATGTCTAAGACTTCAGTGAAAATAATCCTACAATGCCATATGTGGTGAATAATTAAATTAAATGTCAGTCTTGGGACATTTAAGGCTACTAAAAGTCAGAATGTAAAACTTCCACATATTTTCATTTGAATTTTCAGTTTTATACACAACATGTCTGTGAATGTTTTTAAAAATCATGTGTATCAGTTCTAATAAACTAAGACCCATTAAATGATATGTGGAGAAATAACACAGGGACTTACCACATCGTTTATTGATTTGATGTTTATATTTACCTAAAAGGAAATGCTTGTGAATAATTTAAAAGTAACTTTTGGCTAAATATTATTTTTGAAACATAAACCATTTCTAATTATTTTATGGACTGTTTATGCATTCTAAGATTCTAATACTTTGAGTACATAATTATTTTTTTTAAAGTTTGATGATTTAGCACTTCAAACATAATACAAATTCTTACTTGCTTTTATATTTCTTATTTGACTACAGGGTTTAATTGCAAAATAAATGATTAAATATATACTAGTATCAGTTATGCACATAGAAATTATACCTTTGTGTAATTAAATAATAATAAATATAATAAATATAGTCATGGAGGTTTTACCGTCAAGTGTATTAAATTATTGACAGTTCTTTATAAAGAATATACTTCTCTACTTTTGTGGTAGTTTTATGTAAATATAAATTAATGCTCTATTTTTATCTGTATGTAATCACATCTTGACTTCTCTACTTTTTTATTTATATTTATATTTATATTTTATTTATAATTTAAAATTTACATTCATTAGCACACAAACTCATACACACACAAACACACACACACACACACACACACACATACACACACCTTTTAGCTAACTCTAGACCAAAATCTGCAGACATGAAAGAGTTGTTTTACTCAGAAAATCTACTTTTATGTGAAGCCTTATTGAATATTATGTGAAGTGAAACCTAAACTAAATAAGTCACTCTCATGATACAGATGTTACAATAAAGATCGGTCACAGCATTTGAATACACGTATCAGAAGACATGTATATAACACTCTTAGTGATTTAGTGTTTGTTTCCTATATTGCTCATATGTTGGTATTTCTAATGCAACATTAAATACATAAACATAAAGTGAATAAATTAACAAATAGAAGTTTGAAGCCACAAAGAATTTCTAATGTCCTTATTCTGTTCCCGAATATAAAAGCAAACATTTATCTATCTTCTAGTTCTCAGCACAAGATGGATACAATATTGGTCTCATGCCAGAGTCCACTTTTTGAAGGCAACCAGATAACTATAGAACTAATCATTGTCTTTGAATTTTTTTTCTACATTGTTCAGCATCTAATCATTATCTGGGACCAGACACTTTCCCAAGGTGAGAGGTCAGTGAAGTCACTAGCACTCTAACTTTACATTAGCAGAGTAACTACACAAATGAAAATTAATGAGAGTCCAAGAAGCTGAGAGAAATGCACAGAGAAATGTGTCTCAGATAATTCAATTTTATATTCTTTGTATACTCCTATATACACAGCATTGTATTTTTTAACAAAATGACTCAAAGACACAAAGAGCAAAATCAAAACAAAACATAGTATGAATCTCTTTACTTCTCCACTTAACCTGTGTATAACTGGTATCTTAATTAATTTCCATCATCCCCAACAGCTGATGAGCTCATATTTATAGTTTAGAAAATATTGAAATTCCCACATTTACAGGAATATATATGAGAAAATTATGTTCTCCTAGATTTATCATTAACATGAATGTTCATCTTTTCTGCCTGTGAGTTTCTTTTTCCTGTGTGCAGTATTATTTCATATAAGTTGGAGCATGAATAATATACTGCAATCTCATTGTTTGATTGTACATTATTTCTCAAATAGTTTTCATCTGAAATTATAATTTTGACTTGGAATATAGTCATTTCCTTACAGAAATGAGATATGTTTTGTGATAAATATAGAGGAAGGACTCCGCAAGTTGAATATAAACTGTTATATCTAAAGTGGCCTGAGTCAGAACTGACCACCAGGAAGCACTTCCTAAACTTGCTCATTGTGGTATTTGTGGTTTACTTTTTCTTCAAAAGCATACCCTGAGAACAGACTGGTCCCACTATTTGGTTATTCCTTTTTGTGGTACTCATCAATCAATATTAACTGAGAACAGACTGGTCCCACTATTTGGTTATTCTTTTTTGTGGTACTCATCAATCAATATTAAGGTGTGCGTTCAACAAAACATCCCAGTCTAACTGAGATTGGTGCTTGTATGGTTTGTGGAATGACTCCTAGACCATGGCCAGAAAGCTTCCAACGCTCAAGTGCCCATCAATTATTGACAATCAAAACCACCAAGCCAGGGGGTCCTCTGTAAAGAGGTATGATTTTTTCTGTACTTGCACAGTTATTTTTCTTTGTTTGTTTTTTGTGTTATATATTTAAAAGACACTCTACTGTGTAACAACTGACACAGTGTTTCATTAGTTATGAGGGCAGTGAACACTCGACTCACCTTGGCTAAGTGGGTGGAATAGAAGCCACTCACTTTGGATTTTGACTTGGTTGTGACTCTCTTCTGAGAGCCCACACAGCAATGTATCTGTCTTTTAAACTCAGTTATTTTTTTGTTTTCTGTTTTGTTTGTTTGTTTTATTTTTTACTGTCTTCCACTTTCATTTTGTTTTTGGGTGCCTCTATCCTTTGACTTTAACTCCTTCACTATGGAACATCTGGATCTTTTTGATAGAATGTTAAGGTGTGTTTCCTCTCCTCCACCTGCCTCTATTGATTCTCCTTGGAATGCAGATCTGTCCATGGCTATTAGTTTACATTGATAGATTCATTTCATTGCTTGAGTGTTGTTCTGTGTTTCATATTCAGAGGAAAAAAATGCTGCAACTTCATCTCCTGGCCATTTATCCTTTGGCTTAGTTTTTACTCATTTCAAGAGCTTTTATAAAAAATAGAAGTCTCAACTGGGGTAAGAACCATTCAGAAGCTGCCCTTGGAGCCCTGCACCAGCAGCTAGCAGTCTAGCACTGCTGGGGAAGCCAGGGGCTTCTTGTCTGTATGAGCTACTTTTAAAAGGGCCAGCGGCTTCTTAGCTTTTCAGCCTCTTTGGTAAAGGAAGCTGATGTTCAGTCCCATTATTTTCTGTAACTGTGATGTTTTAATTCAGCAGGTGGCAACATGCTCTTCCCTTGAAGTGAGAGCAAGAAAAATAAGAAAATTTTATTTACTTATTCTAAATATGTAAGTGTACACAGCCACTCCATGTTTGTTTCTGTCTGGTCTTATGTTCTGCATGACTTGATTATAGATTGTTGGCTTATAAATTCTAAGATATGGTTGAAAATCTGTAAAAATCTGTCATATCTGTAAGAAAAAGTTAGCTTAAAATAATTAACTTGGTGTTGAAGTCATTCTGGGCAACAACAGGCAGTATGAGCCTACCTAGAGAAAAAAAGGTCTTAAAAATAGTTTTAAATTGGGATAATATTTTATATAATTCCTGTCCTAAAAATCAGACTTATAAAAGACAGGATTTAAAGCAATGTTCCTTTAATGAGGCATTAAAGCTGCACCTTCATGTATTCATATATAAGAAATTCTCTTGCTGGCAGTCAAACTATGTAACAACATAATAATGCACTTGATATTGATTTTAGAAAGACTAGGATGTTTAAACTATTAAAAAATTGGTTTTGTCTTCCAAAAATTATGGTTATTTTCTATGACTTCACTTTGAAACAGATATTTTTTATTATATTGCAAATTAAAAACATTTACAAACATTTATAAACCTATGGGGAATTTTAAAATTTATTAAATGTACTATAACATCTTTACTAATATATGATGGTTACAATAAAGGAGGAAATTTTAACAAAAATAACTATAATGGTAATGAAAACTATAATGACTTTAGAAAGTATAATGGACAACATCAATCAAATTTTTGACCCATGAAATGGAGCCAATTATGAAGAAATAAAGCTCAGACAATCTCTGATGATGGCTATGAGTCTGGTGATGGAAATGGTGGGTGCAGTAGCATAAGGGTTTAAAATCACAGAGAAATGGACTACAGTTCTTAGCAGGAGAGAAGGAGGAGTTGTCAGGAAGCATGAAGGTTACTTTAAGAGAGTAGTCCCAAATATATTAGAGGAACTGTAAAAATCTGCCACAGAAGTATCAATGATTCATAGTTATAAAAGTAACTGCAGCTTAAACAGCAAACACTTCTCATTGAAGACTGGTATAGCCACAGCTTGCACAAAAAAAAAATACAGCTATTGACTAATGCAACATGATGTCATTTAGATGTGGATTCCTGAGTTTCGTAATCTGTTACAGATTTTTCTTTTTCTTTTCATTATATTCCAGCCTATTGCTCTGTAAACTATAGTAATGATACCAGAAGTTAAAAGTTAAGGAATTTGTTGGTTTGAAATTTTCAGAAATTTGAAATATTAAAAAAATTAAGAATCACTGGCTCTTGGAATTCACCTCCACCCCAATTCCTTTTAGTTAGCCTTAGCTCTGGCAAGTCTCCAGTATCCCAAGGAGCAGATACAAGCTGCCACAGACAAGTTCTATTTTTTCTAGTATCTTTACCATATATGTTTAAGGGTTAATTTTTTTAATTTGATAATAAAAAAATTTCAATTAAAAACTGTAACTCTTAAAGCTCAAATCTAACAGGGATTGATAGTCTTAAAGATGATCCAATCCTTCAATGTGTTCAGATATACAAGGTCATGCTAATAACTAATGCAATTAATCACAAGGTTAAGCTTCATTTAGTCTTTTGTCTTATGTATGTAAGGTACAACTTAGAGCAAAATCTAGAAATAGACAGTCTGTTTAACTCAGATATGCTAGGTAGGTACTTGCCCTCAAATTAGTCAGAAATGTGGAATATGGCATTTAATGTGTTATAAATTTAACATTACAGACAGAAAATCCCAAAACCTAATAGTGAGCCCCTAATGTTTCCAACAAGATATGGGAACAAAGACAAAGGACACCTCCGGGATTATGGTTCAATATCCAATCGACATCACTAACCCAATGCCTTACCTGTTGCAAGTGCCTAGCAAGAATTGTGAACAAACAGAAGAAATCTGAAGAACTGATTGTCTCACATTGCTTAGACAGGGTAAGTCCATCTCATCTCTGTTCCTTCACTACAGGAAAAAGTTACTTCACCTTCCAGGCTTGATGGCCAAGCTCTAATTCAGCCCTTGGTACCATAGAGACACAAAAGCTTGGAATAGATTTCTAGATAATAAAATATGGACTATTGTCTGTCATTTTAATTGATACATAGGCCATTTCGATTACAATTTATCCTTCTTCAAGTCTCTGGTCACATTAATATCTAAATTGCTTGTAGCTTAACAGCTAAAAGGAAAATAACAGGCAACTAGGTCCTTACCTAAAGATAATCCATGATTTTGTTAGTTCATTAGTCAATACATTCATTAATTAAAACTACTAGGTCTCTTATTAGAAAGAGCAAACAAGTTTGCCTTGATTACAGGTTTTATATTAATTGACTGCTTTCAATAGTCAATTGTCTGTGACTCATAATAAATAATTGCATAAAAACTATAAAATTTATATTTTATTTAAGATCTGAGTATATGAAATATTTATGGTCCTAGAAAAATGTTAAAAATTGATAAATGCAAGGGAAAAAGATTAGAGAATATAAAAAATCTTGGATGATGATAGAAATGATTTAGAAATAAAAATGTTTCAGATGAAATATTTAAAATTGATAAATACAAGTTATTAATGAGAGTCTAAAATGTCATTAAAATTGGAGGATCTAAGAAAATGATTTAAGATGTATATACAACAGAGAATGTTTCATATTTTTCTCCCACTTGCTATTGTTATTTCAATGTTCAGATTTCTATCATTGATAAGCTAGTGGAGCACTGGATGCTCACAATTCAGTCACAAGCTCAAGATTTTAAATTCCTTGTAATTGTCTTCATTAAAATATGAATTTCAATACAATGGCAATAAATATCCTAATGTATATGTTTTGTAATCTAAAGTTCACATAAGCCTCAGGGAAAATAAATAAATAAATAAATAAACAAACAAATAAATAAATCGTAAGATTCATATCCCCCTGCAACAAATCAAATGGATTCCTGCCTGTTCTTGAAAATGGGAATTTCCCCTTGCTGTTGGGATTTCTTGTCTTCCCCAATTACTAGAGATTTTTGACTTCTGTCCCTGGTCTATATTTGTCTCATCAGATTTTCCCTAGGCTGATAGACTTCATCCAGGGATCATCTTTGGAGCTGCTGTACTTTGAACTTGCTGAAAGCTGATGTTAACTGGTCCTGCTGATGTGATTGTTTCATATCTTTCAGCTGGTTCAGCTAATCAAATGTTCCTGATAAATTCCCATTGCCCAGGCTTTGACAAGCATGTCAACTTTCTTAAGACCCTTTCAGTACATCCTAGTGTAAGCAGGAAACAGTTACAGAAGAAAGACACAATGTTGGTTGTTTCACTTTACAGACTGAATGCTAAGTCAAGTAACCTTGCCTTCGCACACTCTTGAAAGGATCCTATTATGTTGTTCTGACCATCCTGGTGGACGAGAAGATAGATGGAATTCAATTCTGGATTCATGGTACTCATCTGAAGTTTGCCCTCTGGAAACAACAGGACTTGGAACAGCAATGGATTATCAGACAACACCCACAGGACACATTAAAAAAGACTCTGGGGGCACTAACAGCAGCTGAGTGAGAGAGAAGTAGATAATTACACCCAATCATTGACCTGAAGTCGGGCACTCTTATGGTTGAATTAGGGGAAGGATTTAAAATGCTGAAAGGGAGAGTACCACCTTAAGGAGACCAACAGTCTGTGTCAGACATAGTGCACACCTGTGATTTCATCTTTGAATCTGACCTAGAATGAATGTTTTCCTTGATCAAAAATTTGTGCCAAGTCTATTTTTTAGTATAATTATGAAAGTTCATTTTATTCCTTATTGAGCCTTTACTTATTACTCTACAAGTATTGGGCACAGTTTATTCTTGATCCTAACTTTATAATATATTTCTGGTAGAACAACTAAAACCATCCCTAAAACTTCTTCCTAAAATTATTTGAATCAAATCAAGAGTTGTATAAAATCCTTATTTCATCTAAACAGCACTAAACTATGAAAGTTTGTCTTTATATTGATCTGCAGGAAATCTGCTCAATAGGGTGGGTAATACCCAGGAATTATTAGACTATGTAATAGTGACAGGAAAAGACATGTCAGCCTCAAGAAGCAATCCTAAGATGAAATCTCTTGGGACCTCTCCTCTCAGAGCTCACCCATCATAAGCCATGCAAAAATGGCAGACCACCTCCTAAATGGCTCCTGACATTCTTCCAACAGTTAGGCCTGTCACAGAAATATCCTAGTCCCTAGTACCAATTTCTGTCTTAGTCACTGTTCTACTATTGTGAAGGGACAATGATCATGGAAAATTTTATAAATGAAAACATGCTTTTAGGAGATTGCTTTTAGATTTAGAAGATCAGTGCATTACCATCTTTGCAGAGAACAAGTAGGCACTGCAGTAGTACCTAAGAGGTATATCACGATCAGTAGGCAGAAAGTGTGGGACTGGGGTTTCTGAAACCCATGAAACATTTTTTTCAACAAAGTCTCATATCCTGACTCTTCTAATCCTATTAAAGACTTCTAATCTCTGTTGACTAAGCATTTAAATACATGAACCCATGGGAGCTGTTCTTATTCAAATCACCACACCAGCCAGGATTTTCAAAGACATTAGTCACTCTAGATATGCTTAATTTTGTTTTGTACTTTATTTTACATCACATTTACTAAGAACTGAAACTATGTATTTTTGAACTTATGGGAATTATTTTTTTTAATATAAAACACACTATTTTATTTTTTGTGTGTGTTTTTTGTTTTTTTTTAAATTTTTTATTGGATGTTTTATTTACATTTCATATATTGTCCCCTTACCCCATCCCCCACCCACCCACCCGGGAACCCCCTATCCCCTTACCCCTCCTCCTTCTTCTCTGTGGATGTAACCCCTACCTACCTCCCTACACCCACTTCCCCACCCTCAAAATTCCCACCCCCTGGGGCGTCCAGCCTTCATGAGGTCAAGGATCTCATTTTCCACCTATGCCCAGCAGGGCCCTCCACTTTTTTTTTTAATTTTTTTATTGGATGTTTTATTTACATTTCATATGTTGTCCCCTTACCCCATCCTCCACCCACCCAGGAAACCCCTATCCCCTCACCCCTCCTCCTTCTTCTCTGTGGATATAACCCCTACCTACCCCCCAACTCCCACCTCCCCACCCTCAAAATTCCCACCCCCTGGGGCGTCCAGCCTTCATGAGGTCAAGGATCTCTTCTTCCACCTATGCCCAGCAGGGCCCTCCACTCTTACATATTCAGCTGAAGCCCTGGATCCCTCCAGAAGTGCTCCCAGGCTGGTGGTTTAGACCCTGGGATCTGTGGTTGGTTGGTATTGTTGCTCTCCTCATGGTGCCACAAACCCTTTCAGCTCCTTCAGTCTTCACTCTAACTCCTCCATTGAGAACCCCATTATCAGTTCAATGGCTAGTTGTGAGCATCTGCCTCTGAATATGTCAGACTCTTGAAGGCCTCTGAGGAGACATCCATATCAGGCTCTTATCAGCATGCACTTCCTGATTTCCACATCAGCATCTACCTTTGGTGACTGCACATGGGATGGATACTCAGGTGGAAAGGTCTTCAGATGACCCCTCCTTAAGTTTACTTAATGTATAATACTCACATTTTGATATTAATCACGCCTTTAAAAATATATTGCTAAATTGTACCTGAGACAGGTGAAGAGATCAGACACAATATATACAATCTTTGTCAAATATTGTGAAAGAACTTGAACACTGAATTCTGCCGTTAAAGATGTGAATGATGTTACACAGATATGCTACAAATTCATCTTAACCAGGCATAGATTTTCATTGGATCACCATTTGCCCTCTATTATAGGTTCAGAATGAATGCCCTTTAAGGTTTTATTCTTTTGTTTCTCCCTTTCAAAGCTGACTGTGCAGTTGTAGTCAACTCATAGGCAAGCACTAAATATTTCTTCCTAACTCATGTTAGGCATTTTTACTCTGTTGAAACCATGTTTTATCTGAAAGACAGCATTGTACATCAAGGCTCTGTAAGGACATTTGTGATCCAGACTACTACTTGAGCACACAACTTGAGTTTTCTTCTCATTGGTCAGAATTCATTGTAGATGATGAGGATGAGTCAACACTAATATGTTTGGTCCAGTATTATGATTGATTTAGTTTTAGTACTTCATTCCATTCTGGGAACTCATGCATATTATGGATTTAGTTACTCATACTGAAGTGATTTCTAACAAAAACATATTTAGAAAAACTAACTTTAATTTATTAAGAGATATTTTTTGAATGAACAAAAAATTCTACTCTATTTTTCAGTCTTCTAATAATTTTACATATTTCTCTAGCATCGATACAAAAAGAACACAATGATGAACTTCTAAATTCTATGTCATTGTGTAGTATGATGAATAAAAGCATATTTTCAAAAGGAATTTCTTTTATATTTAAAAGACTAACTAGCTTTGAATGTTATAGTTTATGTGAATAGAGGTTTTAATTTACAAGGAGTAATTTGATTCATCTACCAAGGCACTAAAATTTTTAATAGAAGTTACTCTGTCATTATTACTCATTATTCATAGAGTGATATAAATGGAATTATTACCACAGAAAGGTTAGCATACATATAAATCTATCCACTAAAAATCTTGTAATTTTAAACCTTTTTTTCAACACCTTTTCTGCCACCCATCCCCTAGGCATGTATTAGAATAAGACAGCATGTGATCACTATTTCACTTAGCATTAACAATTTAAGAAAGGCCAAAGTGAATAGAAGTTACAATTCAAGTTAACAAATTCCCATTAGAAAACAATTTACTACACTCTTATGAATTTATATTATCTTCTTAAGTTAAAATTGTAATATGACTGTAAATGGAATCATTTGTTATGCAGCATATCTTTTCTTAATTTAATATTATGAATATATATATACTAAGCATGGAGTAGAACTGGAGCTTATTCTCTTCAACTTAAACCACTAGCTTAAGTGAAGGAATTTTTGTTTGCCTGCATTTTCCAGCTTTATAGAAACCATCTTTCCTGGATGTTATCACTAAGTATATTTCTAAACATTTTTCCATTACCTTAGATACAGACAGTTTGTTACTTCATGTTTTGTTAGAAGCAAAGATGGTAAATCTGAGTAAATAGAAATTTCACCAATATTTGGTATCTTAATGGGTAAAGAAATTCTTCCTATCACTTCAATAAATTTTACCTTTCAGAGTAGTGTAGGGTAACAAAATTATAACTTAACAATTAGCAATACTGAAAATTCATTTCTCTTTTTATTCGATGAAATAGATGATGTGCTATTTTGAGTGAGAAGATTCTCCATTGGTTTAAATATTTGAATAATTGGTCCCCAGTTGATGGAACTGTTTGGGTAGATTTTGATGGGGCGGTCTTCCTAACAGTTGTGTCACTAAGTTCAAAATTTGAGAGTAAAAAGCCTTAGGTACTGTCATTTAACTAGATCTCCTTGCTCCTAGCTTGTAGGTATAGGTATGAACCCTTAACTTCCTGTTCCTGCCATAATGCTTTTGCTCTTCCAGAATTCTCTCAAGAATCATATGTTCTCTCTCTATCCTTAGCTGGGTAGATATTTAGCCTCTTATAAAACACCTCCCTTCTTCATAGCTGCACACAATTGGTCTCATCTCTAGGCAGACACTAGAATTTAAATAAATACACATCCACAACCTGAGGACTACACTTCTCCAGGGAGAGGGTCACCAGATATACAAAAGAAATTTCATGCATTACTGCCTCACATCTGAGAATCTATGTCCAAATTATACCTCTGCCTCACCCCACTTTTCTTATCTAACTTTCAAAGCAATACATCTCTAAATCCTCATCTGAGAAACTTTTATTTGCAGTAGATTATTATTAGCACAGTAACTGACAACTGGCCAGAAAATTAGATTGCATAATTACCATTTTAAAAGGGAACACATATTCCAACCAACAAATTTTCTGCTTCTCGTGACCCAGTCTGGAAGATAGTGAAGAAACAACCATAGGTGTTAGATAAATACAAATAAACATTATCCTCTGGTCCTAGCCAAGTAGGTCCATGTATTAACTCACAGTAGTTGTTATAGAATGTATGAAAACAGCAGAAGCCAAGCAGACCAAATTCTAGCATTTAGAGAGGAGGAATTGGATGGCGAGTATTCTTTCTGTAAAATTGTATGCCTTGTAGTGTTTCACCAAACTCCAGTGAAACACTACATGCAAAAATATTTGGGCAGCACAAATTGATCTTGAACATCTTGAGGCTAAAATGTTGGCACAAAGTTGGTTCATGTCCTGAGTAGATTTTATGTTAACTTGACATAAACTAGAGTCATCTAAGGGGGGAACCACAGTTGAGAGAATGCTTCCATAAGTCTAGGTTACAGGCAGGCCTAAATGCCATTTCCTTAGTTAGTGATTGATGTGGGAAGGTCTAGGTTATTGTTTGTGGGGCTTCCCTTAAGCCGGGAGTCTTGAATTCTCTAAGAATGCAGACTAAGCAAACCACAAAAAGCAAGCTAGTTGGCAGGAGGCCTCTATAACTTCTGTCTCAACTCCTACATCCAGGTTCCTTCTCTGTATGATTACCTACACTGATTTTCTTCTTCTTGTTGTTATTGTTAAATTTTGTTGCTGTCATTGTTTCTGTACTGTAGATGAAAACTCAATAGGCACAAATTGGAAGCTGAACTGGATGGAGACTAGATTTGAGGTAACTACTTCCTCTGTTTCAGTGCAGATAATGACTATGTTTAATTGCACTAATTTCCTCAACGATTAGCCTATTTTCTAGAACTTGTGTCACCTGTGATATTAAACTTCCTGTTTCTCTTTTTCCTCTCTCAACTTACCACTTGCTATTTTTCAATGCAGGCCTTGAATAAACACGAAGAGTAACATTGCTGCCACAGATGCACCTTGCTGCATATATTGATAGGTGATA
Source organism: Grammomys surdaster (assembly GCF_004785775.1). Lineage (NCBI taxonomy): Eukaryota > Metazoa > Chordata > Mammalia > Rodentia > Muridae > Grammomys > Grammomys surdaster. The sequence continues at coordinate 6,017,357 of NW_021620995.1, forward strand.
TTAATCATTTTCTAAAGAAAGAAACATTTTAAAATGTGGTGTGGAATGTGACTGATAACAATATTGGAAAGAACTGGTATTACATTCAAAATAGAATTATCAGCTAATTATGTTGATAAAAATAATACCCACTGAAATGTTGAAATAGGCATTTTGTTATTTCACTGTACAAAATACAGTGAGCAACTATAGTAAAGGGAAGAAATGGTCTGATATAATATATCTGTAACAGTTGTCACATTTCTTCTTAGGTTAGTGCTGGTCACTTACACTTATAGTTTAGAAACCATGGACAAAATTTTGTTTAAATTAGGTGCCAGCATTTTTAGATTAACTTAACGGGAAAGTTTTAATAAAGGAACAGTCAGTCTAACATGTGATTAACCTTAGGGACTTATGAAAATTATAACATTTTGTACAACTTTTTAAAAAGTATTTTAAACTCAGTCAAGATTAGCAGGTAATCTTTAATTAGAAATTAGTATTTAACTCATTGATGAATTTTACAATTCCAATAGCTTTGTCTTAACATTCATTAAGACATCCAGTTTCTTTACCATTGATTTTGTAATTTTAATTCTGTTTATAAGAATAGAAATCAATTCATCAACAGTACCACAATATTTAATTTTCAATATAACAATCTTCTTTTACTACTTTGTATTATATAAATTTTTATAAGCCAAATTTTTAATTTAATCAGAGAATGAAAAATAACTAAGGACAAGAAAATATTTATATATCATTAATTCCTATATTTATTAATGGTTTATTTATTAATATTTTGCTTGTAGAGTTTATTTTTCGGAATTTCAATTAAATGCATTAAATTCTAACAATCTTAATTTGAAATATTTTCTATATCAAATAACTGGTAATTTAAAAAATATTCAGATTTCAAATGGTAAAGATAGCTAGAAAAAATAAATTAGGGACCTCAAACAAAGTATAGTATGCTTCAAAACGAGAGACAAAATTCAACAAGCTAAAAAAATTTGGGCCAATGAGTCTAAGATGTGGTATATTTGAATATTGTAAATTAGAATAACATTGTTTTAAAACACTCTTGTTGAAACAAAACTAGCCCTCTTTTTGAAGTATTTGTATTTGAGTTTAATTATGTAAGAAAACTTTAAATAAGGAAAATAAACAAATTAAGAGACTTTAATTTACTAAGTACAAATATAAATGGTCTGACTTGCATTATAAGCAGATAACCTTTAGTCTCCCTTAAACATAAGATTTTCTTCTTTTGCAGACTCATATATGAAAACCCATGCCTTTTTGTTGACTTTCTTCACTGCTCAAATTTTCAATTTCATTCTGTACACAAGGAACACAGATGGCAAGGAATTTGCTTGACTGCCTCTATGTAATTTTTATGTGGACATATTTTTCTGAAAATAGCATATCATCTCTATAGTAAATTATTTACAAAAGAAATTTAAAGATATATGTGTATGCCTACATATGAATGTGCATGCGTCTACAAGGTTTGCATTACACAAAAGGAACATAGCTCATTGTTAAAGTAACTTGATATTTTAAGGCTTTGATCAAGTGTACAAGAGTTGAAATATCTTCAACATTTATTTGTAGTTTTGACATAAGGAATAATGACCTATGGATGTTTTCTTAGGTTTTCTATTGCTGTGATTAAACCCCATGACAAGGAGCAATTATGGGAGAACAGATTTATTTCAACTCACCACAGAATATCTCAGTTCACTATTAAAGGAAATCAGGACAGGAGTGTCAGGGCACAGATATGGAGCCAGTGACTGAAGCAGAAGTCTGGAAGAATACCAATTACTGGCTTATTGCCATGTCTAGTTCTCTCTGCTTCCTTATACCTTCCAGTATAACTTGCCCAAGGGTCTTCGATCCCGTTGATCTGGGCCCATACACATTAATTATTACTCATTTTCTAAAATGCACTACTAATCCTCTATAAGATAATCTTATGAAAGCATTCTATCAATTGAGAATTCATGTTCTGAAATGAGTCTAGTTTACTTCAAGTTAACATAAAACTAACCAGCAAGCATGTCAACATTGATTTACAGTGGTGGTACAAGGGACAATGACAGACACACTCTCTACACGTGATTCTAAGCATATACACAAATAACACCACAGAAGACATTTTCAGGACTTGAAATGTTTTAGGTTCTATGTGTGTTATAAGACTTTATTGTAGTACAATTTGGTTTTAAAAATATAAGCTGACATTTTATGGTACATATGTTATTTAACTTATTGCCTGTATGATTTTAATGAGTTTTCTTTGCAGACAGTGGATGCTGCACAGTAATCACTTAATGGTTTGGTTTTAAACTAAGAACTACTCAAATGGAAATAAAGTTGATCTGAATTATTTTATTTTTGACAAGATCCAATTATTTTTCAGTAAGAAGTGTTTTATTACATAGGTAAAACAAAATATACACTTTGCTATTACACCGATAAGAAATATTTTAAGATGAGGACATATCAGTGTATTATTCTACATGAAATAGTAAAAATGTCTGTAATTCAAAACACATAAGAATTCACTTCAAATGTAATGAATCATATTAAAAATGCATTTTGCCCATTAAGGAGTCATCTTTGAAGAAAAATACGTTTTATTTTGCAACTATACTCCAATATGTATATTAAAATTACTTTAGTTTGAAAGGAAAAAATGTAACAGTGTATTACCTATGGAAAAAATGTTTAATTTCATTCCTCTAAGAAATAAAATATAAAAAGCTAAAATTGTTGAGGGTGTCCCATTTATCCTGTATGTGTACTCATTTTATCCCTTTTCTAAACCTTAAGGAAGATAAATAGGCAGCAGGTATGACTTTGAAGATCTTATTCCAAGTGTCCTGTTTTTGAAAATTAGTCATTCCATCTAATGAGTACCAAAGTTAAACATGAACAGCTTAGCATCAGCATTTCATCATTTCATAATGCTTGCAACCAAGGAATGGTTTTTAATTGTGTTTTGTAACTTCATTTTCTCCTTGCTTTGTACTGAAAAAGAGCGAATTAATAATAAGCTTAGACATCACTGAAGATGTTGCTAGGGAATTGAAGTGATTTATGTCATTGTGAAAAACGTACATTAAATGAATAAATAAGGGATCTAAATTATCTTTTATACCTCAAATCAATGCAATTTTCAGCTAAAACAATAATCTTTGAACAGAGTTTAGCAGTAACACAATTGGGTGTGAGCGCTGGGGAATAGTAGATGAAGACAGAGTGTCTTTCTGGTCTCTTTTCTGTTTTCTCACATGTTTATAAAGAGCAGCAGGTAATGGATTCCAACAAGGAACTAATAATGAAAAGTAATGCAGACAGAAATAGCTTGCCTCTAGCTATACTAATGGCAAGGTCAGACTACATCAATTAAATGAGAACATCTTCATGGTTACGTTCACTAATACACTAGGGGATTTTATTTTCTCAGAAATAAATGTCTCCTGTTATAAGGGGAGAAGCTTTACACTAGCTTAATATACAAAAAAGTAACAAATACTTTAAAGGAAAAAGAGGCAATATATGTATGCACAGATGAAATATACACTAACACATGCACAAACAATATTTGCACAAGCACACTTGCATTTATGAATTTATTTTATTTAGATTCTGACATCCTTTAGGCCATGTTTCCTTCTTTTGTTTCACTGTTAGTGATTTTTCCACTCTCTCTGCACCCCCTTAATATTTATTTCGAAAAGTAACATTCGGGATTTTTTTTAAAAACTATAAAATAGCTACTCAAATTTATGGCTAACACCCCTAAATCTCATAATGAATAACACTCTTTTTAATCTTTTTCTAGTCTGTGTTCTCTCCAAATTTTTTAGTGTGTGTGTGTGTGTGTGTGTGTGTGTGTATCGCTATGACATCAGAGCTTATCTTTAAACTGGTGGTACTTAATCAGAGAAAATGTTACCTCTTGTTTCAGTTTGGCTGTGATTTTTCCCTTTGAGTAGGTAATGCAGTTCCATGCTTCTTAATGTGGCATTGTGTAACTAGTACAGATTGTTCATGAGTTAGCTTTCTTTGGTGAAATCATTTTCTTAGACTTATAGACTAAGAAGGCAACATCTTTTCTCTAGGTTTAGTTTCATGATTATCATTATTCTAGAGACATAGTAGGCATTAAATAATTTTTATAAAAAATTAAGTTGTAGTTTCAGAAACACTTTAGTAGGTATTTAAAATTTCTCCCCATTTCATTTAGAATTATATTGTCAGTATTGTTTCAAATTATACATTATTCTCTTGAGTCAGAACTACATTGATCTAAATGAGATTCGTGTGTGTACATTCCTATATCTCTCTTTTATTTTCCCATTGTGTTTCTTTATTCTGCAGTCCCTTTTCTAGTTGTGATATTCTTACACTGACAGAAGCTGGTCTTCAGTGCTGAATGTCTAAGCAATTGTGTTCAGCTGTGGTATCTGTGCCTTACCTCTTTGTGTTTGCACTCTCTTATAGATGTGGGACATCATTGGAACATTTAAAAATGGTCAAATCCAAGTGAAATATCAAGAGAGTCATCTGAAGTACAGAAATGTAGGCCAGAGCTGTCATGCAGTGTACAGATGAATGTACTACTATAATGCTATTTAGGAAATTCAGGCAAAAGTAAAAAATATTATCAGATAAACTAATATGAGAAATTAAAAAGAAATAGTTGTGTTTTTATAAATATTTTAAAATACATTCAAGCATGTTCCCAAAATATGAGAGTCATGAGATTGCTTTTCATCTGTATTACTTGCTTAATAGATACTATATAATAAAATTTGCTCTTTTTTTTTCTAGTAATAGAAAAATGTCTTGAAAGGGATTTCAATTAAATTTCCAAGTCTTACTAGCTAAAATGTTCATAAAGGTACACAACATTAAAATAAAATTAAGAATACTGGGCTGAAAGAGGCTGTGTAAGTGAAGGACTTGCCCAACAATCATGGTGATCTGAACTCATATCCTCAGATCTATATGATATTCTTAGCTTGGATTTCTGAGGCTATCACTCCAATACTAGGAATAATAGACCAGAATATCTATGAAGCTTGCTGTTCATCTGTAATAGTTTTACAATTTTTCTGAAGTTTTGATGTTCAATACCTATAGTTATTGTTTGGAAACCATTGACCAAAGTTCTTGTTAACTTTAATTTTATTTTAAAATTAAATTATGGGAAAAGTTGTTTACTTAGTTGACAGAGGAATTGCTATAAATAATTTAAAATTTAACTGATGTAATATTGTCTCTATTGAAATAAAGAAACTTATGCAAAAACACTGTAAAATAATGCTTTCTTTTGTTCTTGCTTATATTATAATATTTTAGTGGCTGCTAAAATTGAGGTTAATTGAAGTGTCTAAACTTAAATAAATGTATCAGAAGTGTCTTTAATTTTTAGTTGTACAAAATTTATTATTGATAATATTATGTTCAATAATAACTATAGCTTAATTTAAATTCATAATGTTGAAAACAACTTAAAATTTTGTCTGAAACTTAAAACATTTTATTTGAATAGTCTTTTATAAATGTTCTGTGATATGCTTTGTTTGCAAGGTGCTGATTAAATTTTAATAGAAAAAAATTAAGAATGGCTTTTCTATAAAAATACCATTCTATAGATGCATGCAATTTTTGTTAAAAGTTCAGTTGCAAGTTGAAATTAAAATACTCATAGAGGCAAAGGGAAGGGGAAGAGTGTTGTGGAGGGGAAGAGGGATATCATTTGAAATGTAAATGAACAAATGATTAATACAAAATAAAAAATACTTAAATGATCAGAAAGTAGAAGGAACTTCAATATGCCTTACAATAATAGTTGAAGATAATCTGATATCAATTTCCTGGATTCTCCTAAGACATATTTTTTTCTATTTATGGTGCTCAGCTTTTTGTATGAAAATAAGTATAGTTCATTTCTCTTTTGAATAATAAATGTTTTGCAGAAGAATAAATTGCCAACTTTCAATCAATTTTCATAATGCCCTTGACCATCGTAAGGAGTCATTGATGCCTTGAGGTGTGTTTGATATAAAACAGAGAATATGAATGAACTGAACATTGAATTTCAATAGAAATTACATCCCTGTTAATATATTCACCAAATCTAAATATCTCCTTGCTACATACTCAGGTGAATGTTTTCAATTTCTCCTGCATTTGATTCTTAGTTCTGAGAAAATACATAATTCACACACTTGTCTTGTGATGGAAAATATGTCCCAATCTCTGTTTCACTTCTGTCTTTCTATAATACATACTTCCAATGAGTCTAGAGATAATTTTCAATGTAATACTGCATTGATTTCAATTTGTAAAGTAGTATCTTAGAGAGTGTCCTGCAAGTACACTCACATTCTTACATATCCATAAGATGTAGTTATTTTCTTTTCCAAAATATAATTAAACTATTTTAAAAATGTGCACCACAATACTGTGATGAAATGTGATAAATATGTTTTAGCATTAGGTAGTTAATCTTGCAGTTTAATTTAAGGTAATATTGTTTCCTTGTCATTTGCAAGTAACTTATTTTACTTTTAAATTTGTCCTCAGTCCATTTGAATTCACCAAATATCCCCATGATACTGGAATTATATGCAAGGTATGTTAGCAACTTGCAATCTAAATAGGCAGGTTAAGCAGGTTAATTGGGTTTTTACTTTCCCAATTACATTCCTGCTTATTTTAATGAATATTGTTAAAGTATATTGATATTAAATTAGCATAAGCTGTATAGAGATTTTTTTTATTCTTTTGCAGTTTATGGTATTTGTCCTTATCTTTGGAGAAGACACTCTTTCAAGAAAAATTATGCTTCATGGAAATGGGTGTCTGGTTTTGTTCATTCCTTTTAAAAGTATATATCTCAGATCGAATTAAATGCTTAACTGGGTTATGTTTTTTTTCTTTTTAACCATAATTGGCTACATCCAAAGGCTGTGCCATTATCTTAGAGACCTATTTTCTGGTTTGCTTCTGGATTACATTTTAATGACCTTAGGGAAATTCAACATAGTAAGCAAGAAATCAATGCCAGATGTCACCTGTTAGAATCATAGCCTTAAATATCAACCATTTAATTCAGTAAATATTCCATGAGGCTATGCATTGTTTTCTGGATAACAATGATCCTATCTATCATTATCATCTATCTATCTATCTATCTATCTATCTATCTATCTATCTATCTATCTATCTATCTATCATCTATCTATCTATCTATCTATCATCTATCTATCATCTATCTATCTATCTATCTATCTATCTATCATCTATCTATCCATCTATCTATTTATCATCTATCTATCTATTATCTATCTATCTATCTATCTATCTATCATCTATCTATCTATCATCTATCTTCTATCTATCTGCTTGGTTCTTATAAGAACTTTTCATAAAGTTCAGTTTAAATATCGTTCATTAATTTATGTTTCTCAGAAGTACTTTATCCAAATGCATAGCACTTTCTCAAAGCAGCTTACTTTATTACTTCTCATTCTCTTTGGTCTATTTTAATTCTTTATTTATCCAAAATTTGATTTTATATTAACCTCCAAAGTCAAACATGTTACTATACAAACACACTTGAACAAGGATGTTGTGGTTTGGTTCTAATGCTATTTGTGTTAATTCAGCTCCAGAAATCACACAGGGGAATCTGCATGCTTATACTCAGGGTCTCTGCACTCTGTTGGTTCTGACTGAAAAATAATGTTGCCTGAGGCCTGCTGGGCAGGAAGACAGAGGCAGCCTTTTAGGATTCCTCAACAAGAAATTCAGGACAGAGAAAGAAAGGCAATACTGCCATGCTGATGAAGCAGAAAGATCAAGCCTGAGAGCTACAGGAGAGAAAGCATATGATATGTAAGAATTTGCGTAGAGAGAACCCAGGGGCAACTCCCTAAACTGGGTCTTGGGTAGCAGAGAGATAATATATATTTTAGAAAATACTAATTTAGAAATATCGAATGGGAGAGTGTGCTAGCTTCAGGCAGTTTTGTAAATGCCTAGCCATTGCACTGTTTAAGGCAGATTAAAAATAAGGCTGTGCATGAATGTCTTGCTTTTGGGAATCAATAACATATGGGCAGATGTAGAGGCATGCACACAGGATGGGAGTATAGAGTGGATTAACCATTTAAGGCAACACTCATTAGAAATGGCTTGTGTGTATATTTGTTCTAATATATTTTGAGTACACATACACATGTGTATGTAAATCTGTGTGGAAGATGGTAAAATACTATCTACCTTGATTTGAGACAGTGACTCTCCTTGGCCTGAAATTGTTCAAATATGATAACAATCTGACTAGCAAGCCAAAGAGACACTCATAGCTTTAGCTCTCCAATGCAAAAATTATGAGGGTTCCCTTTCTATGTCTAGTCATTCTTATGTTGCCTCCTATCTTCATGTTTGCAAAGCAAGCAACTGATATATCTTCTAAGACAACAACAATTATGATAGTATAGAGTGGCAATAGTTTCATCAACCATAAATCAAAGATAAAATGTAGTATATTGAAAATACATCACAAGCACAGAAATCAAGATTTAAAATCCGGGGAATTCCTCAGATTTTTAATATGTGGAGTGAGATTTATATAACCTATTTGATTTTTCTTTCTCAATTTTCCTCCCTTTTTGCATGACATAGTGATAGTACTTAGGAATGTGGCACCATAAAGAATCAACTGTTAGATATATGTTAAGCTACTAAGAGGAACAAGGTGAGTGTTAAGTACTTTTCTCCAAAAATTATAATTTAATAACAAATATTATAAAGTATATGGATATTCTGTTTAGATATAGAAAAGAATTCTTTATTTCTATGGAATTAATGTTATGATAATCCAGCCTTTATTTCTCTTCTAAGAGTATAATTACATGGCCTATTTTTTAAGACTCGACTTACTTATGTGATTGCTTACTCTATTAATGTTATCTCTAATACAGCTGTTCTGAATGAGGCAACTAAACACTTCATCTTATGCTAATGCCACTTGACGTTTTAAACTTTTTATTTCAACTACACTTTATATGGCTTCCTTATACTTAAAATCACTTGTTATCAGACCATGTCTTTGTTTTGCTTTTTAAAAATTAACTAATATTTAATTCGTTTATTCATTTATGTCCCAAACACTACCCTCCATCTTGCCCACCTTTAGAGAGTCTCTTCTCCCTTCCTCCCTCCCCTTTGCCTATGAGTGGGTGTGGAAGTGTCAGGGCAGAACCCACCCGGGTACATCACTGTCTCTGCAGGAATAGGCACATCCTCTCCCACTGAAGCAGGACAAGGCTGCTCTCTGCTACATACGTGCCTCGTATCAGTCCAGCTGCGTTTACTCTGATTCGTGGCTCAGTGTCTAAGAGCTCCCAGGTGTCTACATTAATATATATTGTTGGTCTTCCTGTGGGGTCCCTATCATCTTTATTACCTTTAATCCTGCCCCGAATTCTCTCATGAGGTTCCCACCAGTCTCTACCCTTCACATCCCCTCTCCCAGAAATCAATCCTCTCCTCTGCTTCTGCTCAGCAGATCTCTCTGGGACAACAACCAAACATGGAAAACAAAAACAAACAAAAAACCCTACAATAATATGAGGCATATATTCTCATATAAAGGCTGGACAAGGCAATCCAGTATGGAAAAAATGTGTCACACAGGCAGACAGAAGAGCCAGAGACAGTCCCTGCTCCCACTGTTAGGAATCCCACAGAAAAAGCAATATACTCAGGAATAATATATGTTGAGTGGTCCCAGGTTAGACCCCTTCAGGCTCCCTTATCACTGTGGAGCCACATGAGTCCCTGTCAGTTGATTTTGTGGGCCCTGGACTATTCTTGTGTTGTACTTGATCCCTCTGGCTTCTCCAATTCTTCCTCTCCACCTAGAGTTCTGCCTAATGTTTAGAATCTGCTCTCATCAGTTGCTGAATTTCGTCTCTTCTGGTCACTCTGATGATGATCAAACCAGAGTCTTGTCCCAGAACATCATTCTCGCTGGACAAACTGTAGAGTTAAGGATCTGTGGTTGAGATGCTATCCTAATCCCTCCATTTAAAGCCATAACAAGTTACAGAAGATGACCAATTCAGGCTGTGTCCAAAATTACTAGGAGTCTTAGATAAGATATTAGGCACATACTGAAGTTCAATCAAGGCAATTTATAGCATGCCTATAGCCAACATCAAATTAAATGTAGATAAACTCAAATCACAAAAAAAGACAAGATTATCCACTGTTGCTGGAAATATTTAAAGAGATGGGCAAATTCCCATGCTATGCCTTGCACTGGCAGCCACATGGCATCAGCCGGGTGTTCTCATCTTGCCAGGCTCTCTGTCCTAGAGCTCCCAAAATCTCTCCACCCAGCTCACTAAGTTCCCACTGGCGGGTTGCTTCCATGCCAGCCCCATGCTTCAAAACACCCACGGCCTTTGCGGTGCACATCTGGCAAACCCACACTTTGCTGTAGTACCTTTATTTCTGCAACCCAATCAAGCAGCTGCATGATAAAAAAACACCACACAAACCTAGTTCAGAAACAATGGTAACTCAATCTCTAGGCACAACAACTAGAATGTTAATCTTGTTAGCCATAAGTCTAAATCCCTCAGTGGTAAATCCTAACAGATTCTACATAAGCCAGGAGACACTGGTACCTACATCTTGTACTCTCACTATCCCATCCAAAAGTTCCTATCACTCTCCTGCTTCCTCTCTTCCTCTGTCCAACCCAGAAGTCCCTCCTACTTTCCCAGTGATTCACTAGAGGATGGTTTACAAGAAGTCACCTGAGTACTTGACTCACACCTCTTCCATTCAAAGCCCCACCAAGGAGAGTAGAATTTACATCAAAATACAAACAGCACCAGGTCCATCCACAACAGTCCACTGTTCTTCGTATCTGTTCAATGTAGTACTTGATATTCCAGCTAGAACAATAAGACAACTAATGGAGATCAAGGGGTTACAAATTGGACAGGAAGAAGTCAAAGTATAGCTGTTTGCTGATGACATGATAGTGTGCGTAAGTGACACCAAGAATGCTACCAGGAAATTACTATAGCTGTTTAAGGCATTTTAGGTTATATTCTGTTTTGGTATGATGGCTTACACAGAAGAAAGAAAACATACGTATATGTGATATATTGAGCTTCTGGTCCTGGAATGGAGAATTTTGAATAACTCTGTCTTAATACATTTACTTCATTAAGCAGTCTTCTTATTATGTTGTGTTTTTTTTCTTTAAATTTACGACATTATCACAATACAACTCATTTAAAATGAATATTGTCTCTACTGTTTATTCTATGCCATCTCTATGTTCACTGTCTTATTATCATGTCATTTTCTAATTACTGAAGTTATAATTACAGAAAAAATAATACATTGATTCTATCTTATTTAAACTAAATATAAAATTGTTTTTGTAATAAAGTTAAAATTATCATACCTAAATATTTATTATTACTTTAGGTATCTATAAATTTTAATCGTAACTAATATATCTTACAGGCCACTGTGCCAGTCTGTCATTCCGCCTTGCACACAATATTGTAATGTATTGAATGAAGATTTATATTTTCCAGTGCTTTATCTAGAAGTACTTGGGATTTCTATATTTCAACGGACAGCCAAGCTTCTAATTGACCATCAAATGCTGTTATTCATAAGATTTTTAGGCTATGAATGTATGAAACAGTATTTATAATATTATTTCTTCATAGAAGTAGAGATTCGAGGGTTCCAGATTAATTGAGACTGCTGGCTTTCCTACTGAGTAATCCTCCTCTTCAGCTTCTTTCAGCCTTTCCCTAATTCAGCCACAGGGTTCAGCACCTTCTGTCCATTGGTTGGGTACAAACATCTGCATCTGATTCTTTCAGGTGCTTGTTAATTCTTCTGGAGTGTGGGGTCATGCTAGGTCCCTTTTTGTGAGTGCACCATAGCCTTAGTAATAGTGCCAGGCCTTGAAACCTCCCCTTGAGCTGGGTCCCACCTTGGGCCTGTCACTGGACCTTTTTATTCCTCAGGCTTCTTTCTAATCTCATCCTTGCAGTTCTTTCACACAGGAACAATTATGGGTCAGAGTTTTGACTGTGAGATGGCAACCCCCTTCCTTATTTGATGTCATGTCTTCCTGCTGGAGGTGTGCTCTATCAGTTCCCTCTCCCTACTGTTGGGCACTTCTTCTAAGGTCTCTCTCCCTTTGAGTACTATGCGTCCCTCAGCCCCCAAATCTCTGGTGCTCTCTGGAGGATCCCCCAAACCTCTTACCTGCTGAGATTGCCTGTTTCCTTTCTTTCTGCGGGGTCTCAGGGTTTCAGTTCTTTTCCCTCATCCAATACCAGATCAGATTCCCTTCTCCACCCCAACCTCACCCCTGTCTGCTTTCGCTCCCAGGTCCCTTCCTCCCTCTTCACATCTTGTGGTTGCTCTCTTCTCCCTCCCAAGTGGGACTGAGGCATCCTCAACTGGGCCCTTCAACTTGTTGATCCTTTTGAGTTCTGTGCACTGTATCTTGAGTATTCTGTATTTTTTTGTTTTTTGTTTGTTTGTTTTCTTTTTTTGTTTTTGGTTTTTTTTTTGGCTAATATCTACTTATTAGTGAGTATGCATGTCCTTTGGGATCTGAGTATATCTGAATATATCTGAGTATATCTGAATATATCAATCAGGTGATATATTTTAGTTCCATTCATTTGCCTGAAAAACATGTGCATATGCCTTCACTAACATCTAGGTGGAAAATGTTTTATCACTAGTTTATTTTCAGTTCTAGAGCAGCAGCATTTAGGTTTTATCTAGGTCCATTTGTATTTGAAATACTTCTGTATGTGAGAGTTTGTACTAATCTGTTTGCTTATTTGTGATGGTTTAATTAGATAGATTTCAAAATTGGCCAGTGTGTGAGATATGATAGGTATGGTTAAGGAACCAAGGAACCTCTCTGACTGAATTGGTTATCCTTCTGTTTCTCAAAATAACAGAAAGTTAAAGAGATTTCTAATAGACCTTTGTATATATAATCTCCAAGTTTACCAAGCTTTCTATCCTACTGACTTCAAAACATAATGTGTCACAGGGCTCAAAGAAAAGAATGTGGTTTGTATATACTCTACATTTTACATTACTTTGATAAATGTCCTGAATAAGGTAACATAAGGGTCAAAAAATTATATTCCCTCCTTATTTGAAGTCATATACTTCCTTAATGTGAGAAGATGTACCAATAGGTGGTACCATGATGTTGTAACATTTGGATCTGGCTACAACTTGTCAGTTCCTCACTTCTGCATGGAGCAATAGACTGACTAAGGTGGGACGAAGAGGAGGGACGGGCTAAAATTCTGTCAGGGGTGTCACCTTAAAGAACTACGTTCCCCAACTAGGCATACTTCACCTAGCTTGTACAAGCTGTCAAAACAATAGCACCAATCACCACCTGGAAAAAAGTAATCCTCTTGGAGACATATGACCTCAAAACTATAGAACTATGTTTAAGAGCAAGTTTGAAATATAAGTCATCTGATGCTAAAAATATTACTTCTCTGTGTTCTCTAATTCACTTAGCATCTGATACACAGAAAACATGTTAGAAACGGGAAAGAGGGCTATATTTAATTTTATCCATTTCAAATCATTCTCATCAATTACTTTGACAAGTAAATATAAATAACTGCCAAATAGGTGATGCTAACTTCCCCTAAAATTATTACTCATAAAAGGAATAGACATGCCACTTTATCAAAACAATAGGGATAAATACTCATTCCTTATCTGTAAACTGAATATAGCAAGTCCTTAGATGTGTATGAAGAGTGAGAACAAAAATGTACAGAAGTAAAACTTGAAAAATACAGCTTTAGCTTACAGATGGATTACTGCAGTGACAGTAAGTTGTATTCATAAAATGGGGAAGATAACATAGAGCATGATGGAAGGGCATGTTAAACTACTTGTCCCCTCTTATGATTTCATGCCATATTACAATTAGTGTGAAAGTACAGGTCAGGAAAAATCCCAACATAAAGATATTGTGATTTCTAATATCAGTTAAGCTTTACAAAATCACTAAAAACAAAGACAGTACAACAAACACAAAAGACATATTGCCCATAAAAAGATATGAAAATACATTGTAATCATTATTACATTCTGGGTAAAAGTCATTATTACTACCTAGGCAGAAATTTGAAAATGAAAAATATACCTAAGGGGGAAAATAAGTAAATGTAAATGAAGTATAGATTTTAGAGTATCACAAAGAACCAGCATTGGATTAATAACATGATGAATCTTACACTGTTATAAATACCAATAGCATGACATAAATATAAGGGCAAGAAAACTGAAACTTACTTTGTTGTTTTACAGCTTTTCTGCAAAATGTTTAGATACTTGAACAGTGTTGATGTACTTCACTTCCAAATACATTAAAATATCAATTTTCCTTTATGTTGTACAGATGATCTTTAGAAAACAGCAGAAACCATGTAATGAGAAAGAAGACATTTATGGATAAGAAACGATTATATGTTATCAAATTCTATTAAGCAATTCTTATATGCATTATATTTATACATTAGAATTGTATAATGTTACTCATTATTTCTAAAATTATTATAGACTAATTATATGCAGATAATGGTTATAATCTCTGTGACAAAAATATTTTTTAAATTATTAAGAGACTCAATCATCTTTGGATGCACTACATTGATTTATTTTTCTCATCCAGATTCAAAACTTTATCTTTTAGAACATTAAATTTCACATGGGTAAAATTATGGAAGTAATTGTTTTACCCTAAGCTCCTTGAAAAAATATAGCAATACACTGGTTATTAAAAGATATTTTTGAAAATTATAATGTGCTATACAATTTGTTTCTCCCTTCAGATTCTTATCAATGATGTATTACACTTACTATTTATTACTATCATGAATATTACTAAGTGTTCATTCTCATTATGAACATACAAAAAGAATTTAACATTTGTTTAATGTAAAAAAGTTCAGTTATCAAATAATGTGTAATGTATTATGTTAATAAAGAAGCTTCATTATGTTAACCTAGGATCTCATTTATTCTCTGCATTATATTTCCTGTTAGTTGTTTCTATTCCAGAGCAATAAATAAAAACAGTCTCTCAGAATGTATTTTTATTTTATATGCCTTCTACTCTACGGGGTGTACTTTCATTCTTTCTTTGCTTACTTGGCTACTAAAAATAATACCATTTGTCTACTCCACCTATTCGTCAATGGGAGATCTTCTCCTTTGGGAACACAAGAACAGAGAAAGCCGCTGCTGTGTTGGGATCAGAGAGAATGCAAAGTACATTTCTCATCTCCATTCATACCATGAATGTTGAGGGAGTAGTCATGATTAAAATATAAGATATCATCGCCACACCGAAACATGCCTAAAATATTGTAGATGTATTTCCTGAACTTTCAATTCCAGCTAAATGTATTGTTATACATCATTTTGAATTTCATAATGTTATTTTGATTGTCACATTTGATACCTTAAAATAATTTTATAGTGTGCATATATTTTAGCTATATCAACGGTTTGTAGATATCTCTTATTAAACAGTGTTATGTGGGTATATATTATTTATTATTATTTTACATACAGAGATATAATTAAATAAATTTCTGTTTTGTGTATCAGGAAAAAACTACAGTGAATATTTAGTAACTAGTAGTATGATTTACACTATCTTTTATTCAGTACCCAAACTAATGAAATGGTAAAGCTGACACTTTGAAAAAATAGAACCACTTATATTCCCATTAACCTCTAGGAGAATTTTTGCTGTGTTCTCTTCTTTTCTGTTTTCCACGTCAGTCTTTTTAATTGAATGACTCAAATGAGTGTGCATCAATAGCTTATGGTTAATTTAATTTGCATTTCATTACTGATGAACAGTGATGCTGACAATTTTTTTCCTTATTAGATTTTTCTTTGTTGTTTGAATTTTCATCAGCATATTTCAAAACATCTGCTAGTAAATTATGTTATCAGTTTAATTGTTAATATATTATACACCATAACCATCACCAAATATAAGCACAAATATATCTCCAGGTATAATTTATCTTTAATGTTGAAGTTTCAAAAATAAAAAAATTAAATAGTAATAGTCATAATTTTATTGCATTGAAAAACTACCTGTAACTATCTACAACTCACAAATGTATTCTTTAAGCAATTTTCCTTCAAATTACATTTGTTGTAATAAAATACAGATATGTTTTATTTAATTTTATATTAAGATATGTTCAAAGGATATGTGTGCATATGTACAAACAAACACACAAATACACACACACATACACACACATGGACATACATATATGAGCACCTCATTTAAAGATGTCCTTTTACTTATTATCTTGCTTTGTGAATTTCTTTGGGGTCCATTGATTATGAATTTAGAGTTCGATTTCTGGCTTTTTGTTTGGATTAACTGGTCTAAATGTCAATAATTATACCATCATAGAATTCTTAATTACTCTAACTATGATAAATTTCTAGAGGTCATGAAAATTAGCTCTTTATTTGTCAGTTGGATCCATTTTTAAATTTCATGATCATTGTGATATTAATTTCCAAGTCCCTAGGGACAAATTCTTGATTGGATTTGTTGTTCCAGTTGTTTAAAAAAAACTATATTCAAACAAAGCAAGATAAGACAAGTGTATACAAAAATATTACAGGGTTTGTTTCGTACTGGCCATTTACTTCTTGCCATAGGGTGATTATTAAATGAGGCTTATATTTCCAGTGAAATTGCAGAGAAAATTCTCTTTTCTTGCATGTGATTTTGAATTAGAGCTGGCTTCTTTGTTAGGGATGAAGACTCTTGTTTTCTTCCTCCTCTTAAGTAGAAGCTCCAAATTTTTGTATGTATATACCTGTGCAGGTGCTATGCATGCTACCTTACACTCTGTGAGTTCATGTGGAAGTAAGGTCTGATGCATCTGGAAACAAGTTTTCTTGTGGATATTTATCTCCCCTGCACTTAACAAGCTTTATCCCTTCACTTACACACAGCTTGTTTTTGTAAACAGGCTTCCTAAATTGCTCAGACTGGCTTGACCTCACTATGTAGATACATCATCAAAAGCTCTTTCTATCTCAACTTCACAGGTAACTTCCTGTGAAGAAAATAGTCAAGTATAAAATGTATTATATACTTATAATACATAAGTATATATATATATATATATATGTATATGTATATGTATATGTATATGTATATGTATATGTATATGTATATGTATATGTATATGTATATGTTATAAGTCATGTGGATACACTTATAAAACATGAATGTTTAAGTATTATGGCTATTGAAATATCAGTATTGTCATATACTAGTTAATATACATATTGGTATAGAGAGATAAAGAATAAAATATAAATAAATTTTAGTTTGCTATTTTATAGAAGTAATAAGTACAATCCTACCAATTTAACAAATATATTTTGTTTGCTAACCTGTTATTATCTGGAAATAATGGAGAAATAGATGATTATTTAGACCAGAATGATAAACTAATTTTATTGTTTATAGTTACCTACTGGGAGTTTTTAGCAGTTCTCATTAGGCTGAGAATAATCAGAAATGCATCAGGGAAGCAGGCAAAGTACCGACTAAGGAGATGAAGTTGGAGTAACTGCTGCAATTAAGAAAACCGAGCAAAAAAGATGAGTACAAGAAATTGTCAAATACAATAATGGCTGCACTCAAAATAGCATGAAGTGACTTATTTCAAGAGGTTTATGTTTTGGAATTGTTCAATTTTGTGACTTATCAGTTATAATTGAGAAAATAATGTTTTAAGTGTTGCAAGGGAATACTTAGAATGCCAGTGAAACTTGAAAATAAACTTATAGAAGATTTTATATTACTAAAACAAATTACAATGTTAGACACTATCATTTCTAAATCTTTTTTCTAAACTTTATTTATTTATTTATTTATTTATTTATTCATTTATTATTGAAAATCACTAAGCTTCATATTCAGTTAGAAAAATGAATGTCAAACCTCACACATTTTCTATTACTCCTGGGTCACTCATATGTATTTATTTTTGTTTCATTTCTTTTTAGGAGATTTATCAATATTTTTAATACATATATATATATATATATATATATATATATCAATGTATTTATGTGTGTATGTATGTATATCTGTGGTATTTAAAGAGTGTGAGATCTCCTGGTTATTGTAGCAAGTGGTTATGAGTCACCATGTATGGGTTTTGGGAACAGAAGCCAGTTCTTCTGGAAAAGCAGTCAAAATTCTTAACCAGTGAGGCATATCTTAACTCATTTAAAATATATTTTTTATTAATTTCAGACTCTTATTGGTTCATTGGTTTTAGTTTACTTCTTCAATGATATTTTTGTGATAAAACTATTAAAATCATAATTCATCTTATTTTAGTCTTCTTTGCAAGGAATTTATCTCATTGTCTTTATATGGTAATTATACAACTATTGCTTTAGGATACCATTTAGGAAATATATTATTTCATTATTTTTGGATTTCATGGTTTTATTAAGTATTTCTATTGTAAATTACTTTTTAGATTATCAGTATTCCTAGTATAAGAAAGCAAGCATAATCTTGAACTTAAAAAAATAAAATGTAATATTTTATTTTTAGATTTCTGGTTTGCTTTTCATTTTAGGATGTATTCATTGACCAAATTTAAGTTAACTACATGAAGTCTAAAAGCTTATGAAGTCTTTGAATACAAATCAACAGACACATAAGCCCAAACAAACCATTTAAATTCAATTCCTACATTAGGATGCATATTTGTTTTTTAAGACTGCCTTAGCTAAACTATGAAAATTCCAAAATGCAATATATTTTCATGTAGTAATGAATATTTTAATCTCCTATTGCGTTTTCTTAAACACAATAGCTTTGTGCACATTTTGCTTGAAATTATGTGACACTTTCTACCATATTGTCATTATAACTTCCATTCATTAGTAATTTAATCACATATAATGATGCTTATCATGTTTACCTTTGGATTTAGATTTTCCAATTACATGACATACCAGTAACTTTTAGGTTGCTGTGACCAAATCTCTGATATGACAACCTGAGATGAATGATGTTTGTCTCACAGTGTCAGTTTGTCATGGCTAGGAGTGCATAGCAACGCACAGCTGTCCCCATCATGATTCCCAGAAAGCAGTGAAAAGAACAATATAAAAAAGGGTCAGCACAACATTTCAGTGACCTGTTTCCTCAACCCTCATACATTTCTAATTTCCAATAAATCATCAGAAGTATGAATCCACCAACATATTACCATATTCATTAAATCCAAGTCCCATATCCGATTTTTTTTTCTGGCCATGTCATCTGATGTCTATTAGGTGTGCTTCCTTTATCTCTTCGATGCTTCTCTGTCTAATCATGTTTCTGAACTCAATAATCAAGATTAGCCACCAAAATTGCCTTTTTTTATTAATGTGCTTATGTTCATGCATATTATCAATTTGAGTGTTTAATACTGAATGCATGCATTTAAGATCAATGACAGTATGTGATTTTATATAACTAAGTTAAATTTTACTATTTATTAGTTGATAGAAATGTATTTAAATATCAATATTTAGAGAAACACACATATACATCAGATAAATACATATACAATATATATGAAATATATATACACTCCTATTCAGACCTTTCTTTTACTATATCTGGGCTGATACATTTTAATATACATATAGTTTTTAGATGAATTGAATGATTGGCCATTGTGTATTTATTGATGTATAATATAACCATTATGTTTGGCTATTAGTCTCACTTGAGGTACTGGAGAAATAGCTCAGGAGATAAAGTTTGCACTTTACTTACAGAGGATCCAAGTTTCATCCCAAGAACCCATAGCAAACAGTCTACCATTACTTGCAACAATAATTCCAATGGAAAATAAATGTCTATGTCTTATGTAGTTAAGTATATTCCTGTGTACATCCCCAGACACACATACATATACACATATCACTTAAAGTAAAATAAATCTTAACAAAAGTGATTTAGTTGACATTTGTCACAGTCCTGCACATTCATTTATTTTAGCAAACTTTAGTATGTTATGGGATATCTTATGTTAATAATATATTTTTTCTAATTTAAAAAATGTCACTTGGCTGACTTCTGGCAATGTACAAAGTAATTTAGATGATTTCAGTATTTTGTACTTCCATTTTTAAATATTATTTGTCTCAGCTCATGTATCATTAATTTTTCATCAAGTTTTCTATTTATTCAACTGCTTTTTAAACCTAAAATAGTTTTTATCCTTTAGGATAAAAGGTAATAGTTTTTATCCTTTAGTTGATACTTCATTAATCCACAAGTAGCTTTGAATTTTGAGTGTGCCATTCAATTCTCATGAAAATTTTGTAATAAATATTATTAAGCACTTACAAATTGTATACAGGCTTAGGTTATTATTTTTGCAGTAATTTATATGTGATTTGAAAATCCAAAGTTATTCATGAAGTATTTGAGCATACAAAATAGAGCAGTTATTTTGTTAGTTCACAAAATTGTGATACTCGATGTCAAAAGAGAGACTTGTTCTGTCTAGGTGAATTTTCAAACATAACGCTTTGACGATTTTATCTTATTAAAGGATTAAGTGGAGTAGAATTTGCATTCTCAGTAAATTGGAACTACCTTAATGGAATCTGTTTTAAGTACAAATGGGCTCAAACAGTTACATTTAGAGTTAGGCTCAGTATGTCAACCTGGGACTCAGTCCACTGAGACAGGAACCCAGCATAAGTCTCCTGTGAGAGGCTCTACCCAGGAGCCAATGGAAAGAGATACAGGAATACAAATATTAGATGGATCTCCGGAGCTGGGGTGACTTACTTGGGAAGAGTTGAGAGAAGGATTGAAGGACCCAAATAGAATGCGAATCCACAGAAAGACCAACTGAATCACTAAAGAAAAAGCACCAGCACTGACTGGACCTAGCCCTCCTGCACATTATGTAGCAGATGAGCAACTTGGTCTTCGTGCTTGTCCTCCAACAACTAGGGCAGGGCTGTCCCAGAGCCTGATGTGTGCCTGCCTATGGATCTTGCACTCCTAAAATGCACTGCCTTGTCTGACATCAGTGGGAGAGGATGCACCAAGTCCTGAATCAACATGATGTGCAGGGTTTGGGATGGTGGGGTGGTGGGGGAGAGTGTGGGTGGAAGGGCTAGTGGGGAAAATGACACCCAGAGTAGGCCTTCCCCTTCTCAGGGGTTAAGGAAAGGTGTAATGGCAGAGGACTTGTGTGAGGTGGTGCTGGGAGGAGAGGAAGGGCTGATACTGGGTTGTAATGTGAATAATATATAAAATTTAAAGAAAGATATATAGCAAAATATATGAGGAAAAAACAAATGTTTTCTCAACAATGGTTTAACATTTATTTCTAAGAAAAATTTGGAAATATCTTTTTTATTGGATATTTTGTTTACATTTCAAATGTTATCTCCTTTACCAGTAAACCTCCTCCCCCGTGGAAATGCCCTTTTTCCTTCTCCTTCCTCCTGCTTCTATGAGGGTGTTTCCTCTCCCAGGAACCCACTCCTGCCTTCCCACCCTGCCATTCCCCTACAATGGGACATGGAGCCTTCGCAGGACCAAGGGCCTAAGGCTTTATGATAAGCATCCTAAAATTAACTGATGTAACTCATTATGCAAATAAACCCTAATAAAATCCTAAAGATAGCCTATATTGAAAGACCCCTCCAGGGGGTGATCCAAGAAGGACGCAATCCCCAAAGACACTCCAGAGACCTCTTGCTGTAATGACATAAGTCAGGTTTAATATACGAAGCTTCGGATCGATGTGCCCCATGCAGGAGGCAGGGGCCATCAACCCTGAGATTTAACAGCTCAGGGATTTTATAGATAAAAGCTGGGGGAGGGAGAGGATTGTGGGTAATCACACACAATTGGTTGTTATAAATGTCTATAATATGTGTGAGCAGATCTCAGGCAGAGGTATGACAAATCTCACGAGAATAGCCTCTGGTCCCTGTGGCCTTGTGACCCAGTGTGAATGTTTATCTGAGCCAACAGACCATCTGGCTGAATCTAATTTATAAGTCCTTGGGACCTCTGGTGGGAGTTGTTCTAGAGGAAGCTAAGTCAGACACCACGGGAACAGATTCCCGGAACATTCAATTAACCTTTGTTTTTCTTCTCTGCATCTAGTGTAATGGCCATGGGTTAGCAAGTTAGCTGACCTGTAATTTTAACTATTTGTATTCCTGTTATATTATTTAACTAACTTAAAAAATACCTTTTCAGTATGATTGATGCTAAATATCGATAGAAACATTTTAAACAATATGAAGTAAATTAGTTCTACCTTTAAACCTTGTCCTTGCTTCATCTGTTTAAAGTAAGTTTGAAATATTTTATATGTCAATTTACAAATCAGAAAAGATTAAGCAACAACATATACAGTATTCTAAGAATTTCATTAAAAATAATCTCCAAGAGTACAAATTTGGTCAAGTATATATTCTGACCTTTACTATAATTTTGCAGTGTACCAAATGTTTATGTTTGTCTTTGCTCCAAATAAAAGGAAATTGAATATAATTACTCTCTTCCAGGTCTGAATAATGAATCTGTTTTTTTTAATTAGTTTTATTGTTTGTTCACTTTGCATTTGGATCACAGCTTCACTCTCTTTTCTGCTCCCAGTCCCACCCTCAAATTCCCTCTCCCCATTCCTCCCTCTCCTCCCCAGAGAAGTGGAATATCAATGTTATGACATCTCATGATCAGGTGTGGGGAGAGGAATCAGTAGCACAGAAGGATGAATGGAAATCTGCAACTCCCAGGAGGGAGCATTGGGAAAATTCCTAGGAAGGCTGAGAGACTTTTGATTGGGGAAGCTCCCAGGAGTCAAGGGAGGAGACCTTAGCTGAGATGCCTAATAGTGATGACATGAAACCAGAGGAGGCTACCTTCGGTAGCTATGCAGGACTACCAGTGGAGGGATAAGGACACAAACTCGCAAAAGTTTCCAACCAAAAATGTGTCCTGTCTAAAAGCAAAGCAGAGACTAAATAAATTGCTAGCCAACAATCAGCCCAACTTGAAACCCATCTAATGGACAAGCACAAATCACTGCCATTATTCATGATACTCTGAAATCCTTGCAGACAGGAGTCTAGGATATCTGTCCTCTGAAAGACTCTACTCAGCAGCTGACTGAAACAGATGCAGATATTCACAGCCAAACATTGGACTGAGGTTGGGGACACTTATGTAAGAGTTGGGGAGAGAACTGATGGACCTGAGGGGCTAAGAATCTCACATGAAGACCAACAGAGTCAACTAATCTGGACCCATGGCAGCTCTCAGAAGATGAGCCACAAATCAAAGAGCATACATGTGCTAAATCAAAGCCTTGGGCACACAAGGCTGCTTTGTATGGCAGCAGGGGGCTATTGCAGCTAATGTTGCAGAGATGTGATGTGTCAGAATTGGGGAATACTCCAGGGTTCGCACTCTCAGACAAGTAGGGGACAGAGTATGGGATAAGGCCTGTGAACAGTATTTGAAATGTAAATGAATGAATGAATGAATCAACATAAAAAGAAAAAAAAAGATAGATGAGTTGTTAGACCTCTCCGGAGGTCCCTAAACATTACAATCTATCATTACTGACTTTTGTTACATACACCACCAGACATGGACACTTAAGTTCTATTCCTGAATATAACTTGTACTTCAGAAAGAGGACCCAAAATCCCTAGACCTGCAAGTGACCTAGAAGACTTACTCCTGGACAAAAATGTGATGGATTAATAAAAACAACTAAATCAAAATGAAGAATTGGTGAGCCTAGGCACAAAGGATATACCTATGATACAACCCTTGCATCTTACAATTAGAAGTCATTGAGAAAGATGAAGTTTAAAGGGTGTAATAGCTAGAGAAACAGGTAGTTATTTTGTTCTGAGATTGTGTCTTCTAGTAATGTGAGGAACTACTTATAAAGTTTCAACAGCATAAGTAAATAAATAGGAATTGAACAAAGACAGCCACAATAGGGATTCTAAAATGGGTAGAGAGAGCTTATGAGTCCATAACCCTTAACAAAAATGTATAGGCACCTCTGGAATGCTGAATGCCTGTTCTCCAGGCAACAGAACACAAATTGGATATCAAAAATAAATATTTATCCTTGAAGACCTAGATATAATTAACATTATACAGACTGAGCAGGTTTTAAATGATGAAAAATGGGGCTATGGATTTGAAAGAGAGCAAGAAAATTTCCAAATGGACAAATGTTCACTGGTCTGCTGGACCCTCTCATGTATGAAAGTTGGAGGTGTGGTTTATCACATCCTTGTGCATGAGCAAGTCTTGAAAATATATAAACAAGTCATCAATTAATACAGAAAATATGCTCAAAATTATTGTCTATCAGAGACAATGTTAATAGAATCCACATATATACAACTTCACATCTGCTTGGCTATAATTAAAGAGTATTCAACACCAGGTGTTAACGGTCAAAAACTAGATGTAGAAAAGTACTTATGGGAACAGAAAATGTTGCATCCACTTTTGAAAATGATTTTGTTGTGCGTTAAGATATTCCACATGAAATTATCATCTTTGAAAGTGATTTTATTACTACTAGGAAAGTAAGATAAATAACAAGACAGGAACACCTAAATCTTATGGATAAAAGGACCATATGATGGCTGAAAATTTAGATGACTTGTAAGGTACATGCTATAAAAACATGAAGACGTGAGATGGCTCTTCAGCACACACCTGTAAAGGTGTATGACTATAACTTGCAATACTACGATTGGTGAAGCAAAAATTGACAGATTCTAGGAATCTATTATCCAACTACCATAGGCTATTTCACAGTTCCAGGCCAAGTTATGGCACTATCTCAAAAGACAATGTGGTTACACTTTCTCAATTGTGCATGTGTATTGTCAAAAACACATGTACACATACACTCATAATATATAAAATGTGAAATCAGCAGTGCACATGGAGACCAAGTATTAGAAATATTCCAAATGCTTTCAAATGATATGCTAACCTAAATAATTATGTTCATATAGATACATATTAGCTGGTGAATAAGTACTAATTACCACCTGATGCAGAATATAACAAAATAAATCTAAAGGCTTATCTTAAACTGTCCTCCATTCCCATGAACTATCAGATATCTAAATGTAGAGAAATGTTTTTTCAGATACATATATATATATTAGAAGATGAATTATTCACTAAAATATGAAAAATAATCTCTTCAAAATGGGTACATTGATCACTTTTATATATACCATGTGTAGTAATAATATAATGTATTAAATGGATTCTTTGTATACTCTAATGCAAAAATTATAGGACTTGTTATTAAATGCTATAGAAAATGCTTACCCAACATGTCACTGTCCATACCACTAATGAAATTAAGAATATAGTGTGACAGGAGATCACAGAACAAATTGAGCTGTCACAAAATTCTGACTGTAACTAGGAACTTTTCTACCCAGCCTCTTTTTTCCCTAAAATAATGACTCTGAGGCTTCTTATGTATAAATAAATGCCTAGGCCAATGGTTTTGGCTTGTTTCTGCTAGCTCATAACTTAATTGTCCCCCATCTAAACTAGTCACATGATCTCTCCTCAGGGTCCTGATTCTGTCTCCATCAGCTTTCAGGGCAAATCTCCCACACAAGGAAAATTTGCCAGAATCTTCTCTATCTCTGCCTCAGATCATTATCCATAGACTTTTTATTAAGAAGGGATGTTTCCATAAGATTATCTACATTGATTATCTCTACAAACTATAGGTTATTTGATATGTGTTTTTCTTTAATGAAGAAGTGGCTTACTAATTTCAAACTAGAGAATTAGATAATGAAAAAAAATATTTAATTAACATATATCCCAGGATCTATGGACTCACTTTGTTTTGCAAGTATTTTTTATGCCAAACAATTTATAAATTCCAATTACTTGGAGTTTTTATATATTGTTTGATTTAGAGACACTTGAATGTTTTAGTGTCTTAGCTTCACAATTTCCAACTCAAGGGTAAAAATAATCACATAGTGAGTGATATTTAATGGGTAATAAAACCACCATTTGGACAGAGAATTAATAGTATAACCTTTAAGTCATGATCTCTTAGGTATAATATATAGCCTTAGGAGAAATGGTTCATAATTAATCGTGTAATTTCACATTTTACCTTTTTTTCTGCTCCAGTTTCAGAGTTGGATCTTTAAATACTGAATTATTTGAATTTAGGTATCTATTACAAGACACTCTAACCACCAAAACTAAGCTTATATCATATGGTACTTCAATTTAAAATGTTGTTCTTCTCACTCTCTGAGATACTTAAGAAGAATTTGACCAACCCATCAAAGTACCTTACATCATTATTACAGAATATAAAGTTGAAGATTATGTTTAAACAAAGCAGGAGTCATTTTATTGCTTGCTAATTAATTGAAAAATGAAATTATCCTCTCAACAAAATAATACCAAACTTTATAGAACACAAGCATTCAAATAGATCATCACTGTATTTTCTCGAGTTTACAAAAGAATAAACTAAAAATTCACATTTGTGAATTTTATACAAAAGGCCCAATTTTATACTATAGAACTCTATTTGCTTGTAATAAATAGCTATTATAAGATAGTAATTTGCTATAATTTTTAACTCTCTATAGTTATTTTTTTATATAATCTAATATATTGGACCAACATGATATTGTTGTGGAGAACTATATCAAAGCACTATTTATTGTTTATTATAATAGTATAGATTCCAAATTTGAACTAACTAAACTTATACATTAACATAAGTAGATACTATAATCAATCTGCTTTTCAAACCAACAAATATGTTCACAAGATAAACAGCTGGGTATTATGGCTATTAAAATGTAATCATTACTTACAAGAACATTTCTCTTCCAAATCAGCATATATGATGACTATTTAACCTATTTATATAAATAATCATATATGTTTATTACAAATACATAGCTTTGGGGTTTATGTGTTATAAAAAATATTTTCACATATCCTTATTAATAGATTAGGAATACTTTTTTGTTGTAAATGTATTGAAAAAGTAACTGATTTTTCTAGTGAATTTTATTATGATTACAAATCATGTCAAAAATTTAATAATAACAACAATTAACTTAGAGAGGTTCACATTTAATAGGAAGATGAAAGCATAAAGGGCTGCTTTTGCTAGAGTCATTTCTAAGTAATGTTTGAATTAATTTCTGTAAGTTAACTGAAACAAATAGTCTAAAACTCGAATACACCATAAATCATGATATCTTTGAAATTTTGTATATATCTATACCCAATTAAAAAGACTAATTTGGATTTCCATTTCATATGACTTTTAAAGTCATGGAGGTAATTCATTTGAAAGTATTATAACAGTACAAATATATTATTTTTCTTTTTAATTGTATGGTGTTAATAATTATTTTGACTCTTCTTTCCATCCAGTGTCCCCTGCCTTCTTACATGTATGTCATTAGAATTTTTAAAAACTAAGGAAAAACGCTTAATTTTATTTATATTTACATGAACTTTTGACTGTTTTACTTTCTGCGTAGCATAAATTTCTCTATTAAGTTTTTAAACTACATTTTCTATTGTTTGCCTATCTTCTCTGTAGCATATCTTGCTGTTCAGTCTCTTATAATTTTCATACTGAAGTACTGATGATCTTAAATATATTCAGAAGGGTAAGGGTATGTATGTTTTATTTTTGAAACTTTCCAATTCTGTTTCTTTACTTATAATACCTACATTTACGTATGTGTATATTACCAAATGTATTATTTAACTGATTTATAAACTAAACATCGAGTAGGGATGACAGTAGGGAGAGGGAATTTATAGAGCCCACTTCCAGCAGGAAGACAGGACATGAAATGAGGAAGGAGGGTGTCATCCCACAGTCAAAACTCTGACCAAAAATTGTTCCTGTCTGAAAGAACTACAGGGATGGAAATGGAAAGGAGCCTGAGGTAAAGAAGGTCCAGCGACAGGCTCAAAGTGGGATCTAGGTCAAGGGTAGATTCAAAGGCCTGACACTATTACTGAGGCTATGGACTGCTCACAAAAGGGACCTATCATTATTTCCCTCCGGAAGACCCAACAAGCATCTGAAAGAGTCAGATGCAGATATTTGCACCCAACCAAGGACAGAAGCTGCTGACCCCTGGGGTTGAATTAGGGAAAGGCTGAAAGAAGCTGAGGAGGAAGGCAGCCTTGTAGGAGGACCAGCAGCCTCAATTAATCTGGACCTTCGAAATCTCTCAAACACTGTACCAGAAAAAAGATAGCATACACCAGCTGATACAAGGCCCCCAACACGTATACAGCAGAGGACTGCTGTGTCTGGATTTAGTCAGAGTAGATGGACCTAACTCTCAAGAGACTGGAGGCCCCAGGGTTGAAATGATAGATAACAGTATTCCAAACAAATATAACTAGAGTGAAAGCAAGCATTTCTACACTGTTGTATAAAAATAATATAGCTTAACTAGATTGCTTAATTTTTGCTCATTAATTATTATATGCTCTTTAAAATTCTTTGAGAAAACATTAATAACTAACTTTATCAGTATGATTATTATTTTTCCTCAACAAGATGAAGAATAAGAGGAAATTCCAAAGTAATAATACTAATGCTTGGATATTATCTTGTATCTCCAACATATATATATATATATATATGTGTGTGTGTGTGTGTGTGTGTGTGTGTGTGTGTGTGTGTGTGTGTATACACACAGGTGTGCATTGTGGAGAATCTCTTGTGTAATGTATGTCAATAAAATACTGTTGGCCTATTAGCTTAAGCAGAACATAGGGAAAGTGGAAGTTCCCAGACAGAGAGAGGATTTCTGGTATAGAGTGAGGTGTGGGAAAGATGGTAGCATGAAAGTGAAGGAGAATTGACTATCCATATGGCGTGACTTAGAATAATTTAAATAGGATAATTGAGTTGTGAGATAAAAGAAATGAGCCAAAACTACTGGCCTAGGTATTTAATTATATATAATAAGCCTCAAGAGTCTTTATTTTGGACAACAATGTTGCTGGGTAGAAAACCTGACACACACACACACATATATACATATATATGTATATATATATATGTGTGTGTGTATATATATATATGTGTGTGTGTGTGTTTGTGTAATATATATATACATATTTATAATACATGTATATCTGTGTAGCATATACATATATATTTAAGAACAGTATATATATATATGTATATTATATATGTGTAACAACAAATGATGTTATACACATATATGTAACAGTAGTACATATACACATATATACTACATATATAAGCAACAATATTTATATTACATATATATGTGTGTAGCAACAATTAATGAGTACTTAAGCCACACATTTTATTTTTTCATATTTTTGTCTGATTTTAATTTTTCTTATTGGTACTTTTTAAAAAATTAATCATTCCATTCGTTTACATCTTAAATCATATCCCAATTCCTGGTTACCCCTCCACCAACCTACATTCTTCCTATATCCCCCCTCTCCCCTTCCCTTTGCATGAGGATGCTCCCCTACCCACTCACACTCTACTCACCTCCTGCATTGCCCCAGCATCCTTCTACTCTGGGGCATCAAAACTCCCCAAGACCAAGGCCCCCCCTCCCATTGCTGTCAGGCAAGATCATCTTCTGCTGCATATGTATCTGGAGTCATGGATCCCTCCAGGTACACTCCTTGCTTGGTGGTCTAGTCTCTGGGAGAACTGGGTGGTCAATCCAACCTATATTGTTTTTCCAATGGGGTTGCAATACCCCTCCACTCCTCCAGTCCTTCTGCCAGTTACCCCATCAGTTTCTCTGAGCTCAGTCTAATGGCTGGCTCCAAGACTCCATGTCTGCATTGGTCAGGACCTCCCAAGGAACTGTCATACCAGTTTCCTGTCAGCAAGAGCCTCTTGACAGCAGCAACAGGATTGGATTTGGTATCTACACACAGGATGGATGCCCAAGTGGGGCAGTACTTGTTTGGACCTTCCTTCAGTCTCTGTTCCGTTTTTTTCCCTGTTCTTCCTTTGAAAAGGAACATTTCTGGGTTAAAACTTTGAGATGCGTGGGTGGCCCCATCCCTCCACCAGGGGCAGTGCCTATCTATTAGAGGTGGTTTCCACAGGTTCTATCTCCCTGTTCTCTGATCATTTTGGCTAAAGTCATCCCCATTGGGTCTTGAGAGCCTCAAGATTCCGTGGTGTCTGAGGCCCTCCAGTGGCTAGCCCCAGTTCCTCTTCCCTCCTACTATTTGTTTTTTCAAATTCCTGACTCTCTGTATAAAAAAGCCAAGAGGTATATTTTTTTAGTGTATTAGGGAATAAACAGGAAGGAGAGAATGATGTTTAAAAAACTAAAATTTAATTATTATATGATCACTTACCTTAATACTTTAAGGAATTTGAATATTTGTTTTTCTTAAATATTATTTGTAACGCTGAATTAATGTTATTGTGGAAACCAGCATTGGAGTGTAGGCTCATTTAGAAATGTATTTAAAAGTGGAAAATATCTGTAATTCTGTTGAAATTTGATTCTTCATAACAACATCTTAACATTGTAATAACACTACTATAAAGCGTTTTATCATGTGTGTCCTCCATACCTTCTGACTCCCACAAACTTTCTGCTGTGCCTTGTGTCTGGTTTCCAGAGTCTGAAGGGGTGCTTGTGAATCAACATAGCTATCCAATCTAGGACTGAGTGTTTCAAGGTCTCTCATTCTCTGAATGTTGTCCAGTTGTTGATCTCTGTATTTTTTCTCTACCCTCTATAGGAGGAAGCCTTTCCGATGATGACTGTGCAAGGCTATGATTTATGAGTACAGCATAATGGCTTTAGAAGTCATTTCATTGGAACATTTCTTTAGTGGAACAGCAGTACCAGACCTTCACCTAGGCCCCTGGCATATGCAGTCTAAGGAGTTAAAAACATAGGCAATGCCAGAGATACATTGTATGACATGAAGTGGGCCTTAAATCCACAGATTGGTTAGTTAGTCCCACAAGAATTGTGTTACTACTGTCCCTGCAAATCTTAAAGGCAGGACACCATTGTAGACCTCAAAGTCAGCAGCTAGCTTGAATAGGACCTCTAACTTAATCAAAACTAGTATTAAGACAGTATAAAATATGTATATCAAGGCATTCAAAATTCATAGATGTTAACAGACAAAAGAAATCTCATAATTTGATTTAATCAAACATGAATCAAATAAAATTTATGAGAGAAAGCTGAAACACATCTCAGCACAGATACATGAATAAAAATGACCAGTATTGCTGT
Source organism: Grammomys surdaster (assembly GCF_004785775.1). NCBI lineage: Eukaryota > Metazoa > Chordata > Mammalia > Rodentia > Muridae > Grammomys > Grammomys surdaster. The sequence goes on from NW_021620995.1 coordinate 6,048,884, forward strand.
CATGGAGTAATAACAAGGATCCAAGCCATGGCTTTATCATATAAATTAAGTATTGAAGTTTATGTGTCACAATTTTTTATGTAAAGCACATCTCTCCAATTAAAAATTGAAACCAATATGTACTTTGCCAGGTTTAAAAATTTTATAACCGTTCACAATCTGGACTGCATACAATTTATAACAAAGTTCTTAGTTTCAATAAGTTCAACAGTCACAAAAAATTTTAAGAGAACCAATAAAATAACAATGCCCTTTAATCTCTTGTCATATATTGTCCTTAATAAACAGAGACAGTGTATACTTTATATAATTATTTTGATACTACTCTGATTCCAAATAACCAATAACGTGAAGGATAAAATGTGTATAACTAGAGGTGCTTCCTACCATTGTGCTATGAGGGAAGTCCCAGATTTTCCTTTGGATTTAATCTGCTTATTTAAAGATTAGTTTTTCTATAGGTGCACTTATATAGAACTTTCAGTTTTTTCTCATCACTCGCCAGTTGCTTAGCTTGTCTGCTAGATAACCAAAAAGAAAATGATCAAAACAATGCAAGCACCATTAAGGTTGCAGTAAACACCACGCCACTCAATACTCATCTCTGCTACAGGATAGGACCATGTACCAAAGTGTATGCTTTCCAGATATTATCTCATAAATATTAAAGGCTGTGTGAATAAATGGATGTAAAGGAGCTTGGGATAGTATTCCTGAGACTTAAAACTAAAATGTTTTCTCTAATATGCATGATGTTGACCCACATAAAACAAAGAATCTTGATGTAATAGGGCACAGTAGAACTATGTCCTCAAATATGTTACCTTTTTTTTCCCCAATTTTTAGTAGTAGAAATTTTAATTAAGTTGGGATACAAATTATGTTTTTTAATTTTTTAAATATTGTGCTATGAGGGAAGTCCCAGATTTTCCTTTGGATTTAATCTGCTTATTTAAACATTAGTTTTTCTATAGGTGCACTTATATAGAACTTTCACTTTTTTATTTACAACTCCAACACCAGTGACTTTGTTGAACCCACTGTTGAAACTGTTATGTCTGTAAGTCTATAATAAACTTGTATTTAAATAAAAAAGAAAATAGGAAAATATATTTAAATGTTTAATAAAGAAGTAAAAACTTATAAATATAATAATAAAATGCAATTGTGACTTTTTCAATCAGTTATCAATTTTTGTTTGATGTTAATTTGAAAATCTATATGCTTTAAAATATTTTTTGCTGAATAATTAGATATGTTTGTCCACTGTAAAAAAAATAAAACTTCTACAGAAGTTATTTCACCCATTAAACATGTTAGAAGTATGTCAATTGATTTGAAATCAAGGCTATCATGTTTATATTTGATAGACAAATATTTGTTATCATAAATTTTGAGGAAATATGTAAGCATGTTCTATGTGTACCTATCAGTGAAGAGTATTTAAGGAAAATATTACAATAGTGATTTATAATTTATTGCACACCTTATATCTTCATGATGTATATTTATCAGGAACATTCAAAATCTTTAAAATATTTTTAATAAAAATAATTAATTGGGTCACTATTAGGAAGCTATTTTAAAATATAAACACACTTTATCTGGACATACCTGAACTGGAAGAAATTATCTTATATTTTATATAAGGTAAATAATTCAGTTATAAACCACAGAAATTCTTCATGAGCCTCATAATCTTCCATCGTAGCTTGCAGTAGGCAAGGAAACAGCTGTCCACATAGGTGTTTTACAGTGTAGGTAGGCTCCCTACCTACACAGTAGTAGCAACATCTGAGGTCTCCTACAATATAAGGCCTACTACATTCCCCTTATCATGGAATGATTAAATTCATAATAATTTGATTAGTTATATGATCTGAATTTATTCCAACTTATCTCTTCATGATGGAGTTCGATTTTATTTTTTTGCTTTCTATAGTTTAAAGTATTGTAGAAAATTTATTTTAAAGCATTAATCTAAATATTCTGGGAAACATGTGGCTAAACAGATTTATGTACAATCCTGTTCATATTTAGTTATTTTTAACATTTGTTTTTTGTTAACTGAGAGCTTCATTTGTGTTTTAATAATATTCACCTAACCTCCATCTCTTCCAGATCCAATTTCCTTCCATACCCACCCAATGTTGTGTCATTTAAAAAGAAAATCCACTATCTGAATCACCAAGGTCAGGGATTATTCAGGTCTGCTCCATGTACATTATGGCTTTTGGTTTATTATATTTATCATACTCTTGAGTATGTGAATGAGAGGTCTTCTGATTTGTGTGCCTTCTTTCCATTCTGCTCATTTACTTTATCTTATTATATTTTATTTTCTTACATCTTGTTATCTATTAGAAGCCTGCTCTTTTCTGATAAGAGAAAAAGAGTACATCTGGATGAGAGGGGAGGCTGAGAAGACATAGAATGAAGTAGGGAGGGTAATTAAAATCGGAACATATTATGTGAGAAAATAATCTATTTTCAGTAAAAGGGGAAAGAAGAAAAATAAACTTTAAGACCAAATAATATAGGTGAATCATTCTTGAATGTGTGGTATTCCACTACCACAGGATGAACTTCCATAGAAACTGGCTTCCCTTCTCCCAGCAGATAACATTTTCTAAGAGCTCCGTTGCTTAAGGTCAGATATATTGTGCCCAATCCATATCTTCATGCTGGCCTTTTGTCTAGCTCTTGATTGTCATCATGTGCATACCATAGCATACTCAGTGAATTGGCATGTGCAGCTGTCCTACTATGTTCTTAAGATAACATATCATTGTAGACATATAGTTCAATTCTCTCTCTCTCTCTCTCTCTCTCTCTCTCTCTCTCTCTCTCTCTCT
>NW_021620995.1:6051748-6100490 GCF_004785775.1 Grammomys surdaster
TCTCTCTCTCTCTCTCTCTCTCTCTCTCTCTCTCTCTCTCTCTCTCTCTTCTCTGTCTGTATCTGGCCTTTGAATATGAGGATTATAGATATGAGTCACCATACAAGACTGTTTACTTGTTATTTTCTTCATTTAATTAATAAAGAACAGTTTATCTAGACAGGATTCACAGAAGTTGACTAGGTCCCTCCCTTTATCACTTTTCAACTTTCAGTGGAGGCTTCATGGTACAAAGTCACTTTAACAGCCACTTGTTACTTAGATACTTAAAATCCATTTGTTATACCAGTTAAACAGATTACATAATATTCTTGTTGTTTTTCCTAAAAATGAAAGTTTTTGCTTACTACTCACAGTATACTCAGAGTATACAGAGAAAGCACCTATTCTAATAAAACTAGAACAATCAATGGTGCCTCTGGGTTGCTTGAGGCACGTGTCATTTAGACTGACTTGAAAGGAATAATGACCTTCTGGGACCTTGACATTCGTCATCCAATCTGAGTGAAATAAGCCTCTTTGAAAAGCTCTGTATTTGTCCAATATTAGAAAGTAACCTTCTTGTGAGACTGTTAAAGCCCAGCTCTCCAGTGACTTGGCCTCTTCATTCTGTGGAGAGGGAAAGTGCAAACTGGTAACAGATAAAATGCTAACTTTGTTGTTTGTAAAGAACTTTGAAGTAGAAAAATCACTTTTTCTTAATTCTCCAAGGAATTTTTAAAAATAAGGAAAAAGTTAGCTAACACATTCAGTAACCTGTGAATATGAAGAATCTTCATGAAAAAGTAAGAAAATGGAATATTAAATATGCCACATTTGGGGCTGATATGACAATCCAGTGGTTAAGAACACTAGCTGATCGTCCTAAAGACACAACTTTAGTTTACTGCACCCATGTTAGCTGGGTCACTGATATCTGCAATTCAAGCTTTAGAAGTTTCAAATATCTTGTCTACTTACTTTAAATCATGATATACCTTGTATCTGGAAAATTTTACTAAAATGACTTTAAAAACTGTTTCTTCCATTCAAGTTAATCTTTTCACCTAGAACTCCATGATATGAACCTATAAGGAAACCATATCTTCATTTCCTGGAATTTATCTAGAATTTGTACACAAGATTACACAGAGTATACTATTATTTGTATAGTTTATGTCATTTTTTCAATTTTAAGTAGCATGCAGAAACCATATAGTATTATTTGTATGATTTTCATGATCTGTCAGGGAGAAAAATAAACAACAACAACAACAACAACAACAACATTTAGGCCTTCAGTGGTTTCCTATGTATTATATAAAATTTAAGGAAAGAACTTAATTTCTTAGGGTCATTTTATTTTACAAATACATTTCTGGTATTAGTGCTTATCTCATGGTACATTTCCAAACCTAAATTTCAATAGCATACCTGACGCACACAATTCTACCTTTGTTCAAGTTCTATGGAAGCTATCCCATTCCCAAGTGTCATTAAATGAGGAGATGAGGGAATCATTTAGGAGATTTAAGACATCACTGGTCTTTAAAAACTGATATTATTTGGGATTAGCTGAATTACATCTGTCGTCTGCTATTATATAAGTCTTGGTCATTTATGATGTGATTTTGTAATCTAATGATACCTTGGGAGGTCTTGCTAAATGGGAGCTCTTTTGGATATTGAGAGTGGTCAGTAGTGTCCATAAGAATCTGAGATTTATTAAAAGGTTGACATTTCATTTCCACATGTGCTACTTGGCCCATAGATTCTTGCAGACAAATAGACACATGATACAAATGCACAAACCTCATATATACACATATAAATATTTTTTCCTTCTTTTCCTCTATTGAATATACAGCAGATTTTTATTTCTCAACAATTCAATTTATACCTTGATTTCAACATAATGAAAAAGAATTACATAAAAGAATATCTACAGTCTCTAAATTTATAGATTGGCTTCCTTTTCTATGATATTCACTTAATATTGAAAAACACATATTCTGATTATTCAAGGTATTTGTCATATGGATTATTCTCAATGTATGTTCTATTATTCAGAATTCAAGTAATATAAATGTAAATACCAATTTTGTATTTCTTGTTTTTTTCCAACAGATATTTAAAATCATTTATAAAGTGCATTTACCTATTTACATGTATCTTTAGTGCATATGTATACATATTCCTGCACAGGCAGGCATATAGAGCACAGAGCAAGGGGGTAAATTGTAGAAGTAAGTTACTACTCTTTTTTTTTATCACGTGGGTCTCAAGGTGCTCAGGTGTTCAGTCATGGTACTATAGCTTTGACCAGCTTAGGAATGTCACCAGTCCTCCAGCAGAAATACCTAATGCATTTTTTAATGATCTCTTTCATGTAATTAAATTTAGCTTTTCAATAGAAGTTATGATTTAGAATTTATAAAATTAAGTGGTTTTGCTCTCCCATTTCGAATGTAACATTTAAGAAAATTATGTATATTCCTTCCCTGTATCATTTTCTTAATTTAGCAGAAAAGATAGAATTCTAAAGCAAAATGTTGAAAAATACACAAAAATAAAACACCATGATTAGTAGTTTAAATGATAATTTACATGGTTTTTTCTCCTACAAAGATGTCTATTGTATCAAGTGAAAGAATAGTTGCTGACTTGTTGATCCAAAAAACAATACATCGTCATCTTTTTATGTATATAATAGTGCATTTCTCAGTTTAGTCAGAGAAGGATCTTTTTATAGCAGATGATTGCCAAAGTGGGAACTTATAACTGGTCAAAGAGCTAAGACTAAATGGATAGTTAATTTGTAACTACAAACACAACATATCTATGTTGTTTTGATTTTATGGGATTGGAACATTATAAAAAGGAGGATAGAACAATTGTGGGAGTCAAAGGACATGATATAGGACATAGTTGGTAAAATTATAAGCACAGTGAAAGTTTGCATATGTTTTTAGGTCCAGTAAAAGCAGGGGTGGATAGAGATAGAGGGTAATAGGAAAAATAAATAATAAGAAAAAAGGTCAGCAGCAGGAATGCAGGGGTATAAGGAACAGTAGTGGAGGGTAGAAGGTGAATATCTTTAGAATGCATTCCATAAAAACAAGCTATCATGAAGATTATTTAATATAAATAAAATCATTTGGATATATCAGAAGTTGTGTGAATATTACATGTCTGTATACATCACTTTCATGTATTGGCAAAATATATTTTCAAAGCAGTAACTGCATGTTATTGGATCATTATATTGATGTATAAAGATTAAGGGTCTTGGAAACTGTCTAATTCCTACCCTTCACTGGAAATATCATTTTCAAATTATTCTCTAATTGTTTTGTTTGGTGACCCACTATGTCTCTGGGCTCATGGGTTTGGACCTACTTCCCAGATACTAGATGGTTCATTAATGAATGCTGTTGGCAACACCTGAAACACTCTTCTTTCCCCAAACCTAACAATAGTCAATCATTTAGGAAGAAGTATCTGAGCTCTTGATTCATTTATGAAAGATCCAATCATGTAGCAACAAAAGTAACCGCAGCATCTGTTGTGAGTTCGTGACTACAGCGGCATAGTCATGCCTAAAGGATGCTATTTTACCAATCTTCTGTCTCCGAACTCTCATACTCATCTGATCCTTTCTTCCACAACGTCAACTAAATTTTAGAGTGGATGATATTAATTTTGGTTTAATTATCCACTCTCAACTTTCACTTATTGAAAGAATTGTAGGAGTCCTGAATTTTATTGAAAAGACAGGATTTTATTATTAAGAATGTGAGCAATTTCTATGCTTAAGGATAAAAGTAGACATTAAAAGGCAGTCTGATAACATTTAAATTCATTTTACAACATTGGTAAACTCCTAGCTTGGGCTAAGGATTCACACATAGGGACTCTTGTCCTGTTTAACAGTACCAGTCATAATTTACTATGTAGTGACTCGCAAATCCAATTAGAAAACAGTGGTTGCCACAATAATAGTTGTGCCATTATTGTACAGGCTGGCTTAGCAGTTTGATTTTATACTTCATAAAATTCAAAGCTTTGTAAGACATATTGTGCCTTTTCTCACATTTTCCTGCATTCTACCTTCTGTGATTTTACAAATAAAATCTTTGTACTAGATGTATTTATTTACTGCATGTAGGGGAATGCATGCCAAGTATCACAGTATTTGTATGTGTATGTGTCTGTGTGTGTCTGTGTGTAAGCGTGTGTGTAAGTCACAGGAAATTTTGTGGGACTCATTCTTTTCCTGTACCATGTGAATGCCAATGTTTGAACTCAGGTCATTAACTTTGCAGAAAGTATATTAACCTCTTAATCATCTTGGGAGTCGCATGTATATACAGCATCAATCCACATTTTGTGTAGCAAACATGACTTAAATAAAATGTGCTTTGGAAGAAAGCTGTGTGAAAAATTACTCGATTAATATTTGAATTAATAGACTGTAATAAATACAGTAATAAACACATGTTAATCTAATTAATATTTAATAATGAAGAAAAAAGGCATGTTATCTCAGCACATATAAATACTTGGGTCAAAAACAAATATCAAACTGTCTTCCACTTGTTACATAAGTTGAGTCAAAAGTAGTAGTCTAGTTAAATCTGATGTCTGAAAGTATGAAATAAATAGGGAAAATATGACACATCATCAATAATGAAGCCAAGAACTCTTAGCTGATACAAAAAGCAATGGTTTACTGTCATTTCATTTAAAAATAATTGAGGACATGTATTCTTTACCTCTATAAAATTTTTACTTAGATTGTATTTTTTTATGTTTCTTTAAATTTCAAAAATCCTAATTCACATCACATCTCTTTTAATCTCCTACTGGTTTCATATTTAAGGCCACAGTAAACAGGACAACAGAAGTAGCCTCAGGAATTCAACATTTCCCTCCTGAGATTGTTCCCCTATATGGTAATGAAAGAAACTTTGCCTATGAATGTCACTATATTTTCTCAGATGAAGTGATATGATGAGAGATGTATCCAATATGTGGGAATATAGGCTTCGCTTGAACACAGAACATTTTTTTCTATGTTCTAATTATTTCAAGGCCTAGGCATGGATACTTTTAGCCTCTATACAATCTTCCAAGCTGATTGATTCAATCCAGCTTTGCTTGATTTCTAACGGAATTGATTTGTCTGTCCTTATATTAGTTTTGGAAATATGTTCTACTCTTCTGGCTCCATCTTCTCTGTGGCTATTTCTGGCTTAATAAGTGTCCAGCTTGTTTTCTCTGATACCTGTGTCTGAACATCTGGCTTGGTAAAACTGACATACATACCACCTACCACACATAAACTTTTTCTCTCTTGGCTCTTATAAAGTCTCTTTTCTGTGGTGTTCTCATGTGAGGGGTGTATTCTACCTCAGACTCAGTCTGTCAAATTTTTCTCTCATTCATCTCTTTGTCTTCCCCTCAATTAGATGTTACCTTTTTTTTTTTTTAAACTGGATGCTTCCTTCTACAAACTAAACTTTTGTTTATTGTTAGGGATTAAGTGTGGACTAAGTGTCTATCTATATTCCAGCAAGATCACACTGCAATTCAGGGTGTGTCTGAACTCTGACAAGACCACACCTGTGCATGTGGTACTTTTTCAGAGCACACATGCTGCTGGATGAAAATTACTCTACATTCTCAGAAGCACAATTATGCTTACACTTCACATTCATTCCTTTAACACACATTTGTGTATTGCCTATTATCAACAGTGTATTCAGACAGATATTACTCCTAAGATTATAAGCAACTATTTTTAACCTCCCTAAACAGAATTAATTAACCCTTTGTTCTTCTTATTGATCCTCAAGTCTTCTTATTGATCTTTCAACATTTTTAAAGCATTTGAATTTTAAATCCTCACTATAATTGGTTTATTCCCTGAAGGATACATTCCACTCATACTAAGTGAAATTCTTTCTGAGTACTTGTTTCTGATTTTCTCAGAAATGTCAGCTCTACCACTTCAACAAAAGCAACTACTTAAATTTTGGTTTGCTAAGAAACACATTTAATAAAGTTTATATGAAACTTAATATTTAACATAGTTGTACTTTAACAAATGATATCTGTAAACTGTCTCCATTTGTTGTTTTAGTTTATTTTGTCAATTATAGTAATCAAGTATAACATTTTTACGTGTGTGTGTGTTTGTGTGCATGTATGTGTGTTTGGTGTTTGTGTGAGAGAGAGGCAGAGAGACAGAGAGAGGTGGAGAAAAAGAGAGAGGTGGAGAGAGAGAGAGAGAGAGAGAGAGAGAGAGAGAGAGAGAGAGAGAGATTGAGAGAGAATGGAAATGCACATGCTATAAGATCACAGATCTACTTTGCGTGGCATTCTTAGGATATTATCAACATTTTAAATTTTTTTCTAGGAAGTGTCACTGATTCGAAATTCATATTATTAGGCATGCTAATGGGCCTATAAGCCCAGAAATTCAACTTCTCTACTTTCTCAGTTCTCGGATTACAAAACTAATTTCTATCTATATAGCCAAATATATCATAAGAAAATTCTACATTTAAAAATATCTACATGTATTTATAATTTAAAATGGCCAAAGATTTTTAAGCATATTTGGATTGCTCAACTACTAAGTGGTATATTCATTAATATAATTTTAAAATTATTTTTGGATTTTCTATCCATATATCCCTATTGTAATATTATGAAAATTATTGAATAATATAAAATATATTGGATTATACTTTATAAATGTCTAAGATAGTTTTATACTGCATATACTCTGGATAGAAATTTCTTTAAGAATTTAAACGAAAAACTATGACTATAACTACATAATCCATTGATAATATTCCAAACTAATATCTGGCAGAAAAAAATCATTTCATAAAATATATGAGGAAATTATTCTAAACACATATATCTTTGTAATTACTGTAACTGCCTCGACTAAATCTTTAAACATTATTAAAAATTAAGTGTTAGTGATTATTTTATTTGAAGAATTTCATTGCTTACATTTATAGAAGTTTCCTTATAAGGAGCAATATTGTAAAATTGTTTTAACTTTAAGTCATTATGAAATATTATTTCATAAGAAATTTACATTTCATTGTACTCATTATTATTTATGGTAAATGTTTGGTTATAGGAGGTTTCTTAATTGCTTTGGCAATGTCTGGGATCTCTCCTTCATCTGTCTTTCACACACAAAAGAATGTAAGGTCCTTGTGAGTGTCTGTAATGGGATCCTACTTTCTTTGTGCAAGAGTTCATTCTTAGATTTCACTTTGGTTCATTTCTTTTACGCCAGCTGTGCTGACTACTTCATTTTCCCATAAGTGGCTAAGGAACTTGTTATTTCCTTAACAAATTTTCCCTTTTTTTTTTTCATTTTTAAGAACTGAATAGCGTCTGTTTAAAACATACTCACCCTCTTTCCCCAGTTTCCCATTATCCCAAATCCAGCAAGCTCTCCCTAGCACTGCTTGTTTGGATTTTTCTCTTCTCAACAAATCCAGATAAAGTTGTCTGACTAGTCTTGTGGGAAAGGGTGCAGAGCCTGCCCTGGACCGTGCTTGACTTAGAAAGGGTGGTAAGATTGAAATAACCAGAAGATAATAGTAAAACCAGTGTTTCCCAGACACAATTAGGTAGCTGAATATATGAACCAAGAGCAAATGTTACGATACAGAAACTCTTGGATCTTACACCAGGTCTGCATGTCTCTTATGTCTAGATTTATATATAAGGGTGAATTTATGAGCAAATTTCCCCTGTATTTTGCTTCTTTTTTTTTCATTAAATTATGCTCAGTGTGGCTCAGCTGGGCACTTGACTCTTTCAAACAAATAATCCCTTTGTTCTGACTACAAAATTTTGACATACCATATGTCTGCTTTTTCATTTGATAATCATATTAAACATCTGCTTTTCCTATGGTTTTTCATAAGCCTCAAAGCTCAATTACTTTTCATAAAATATCAGTGGTTGATTTTAAGCATTCTAAACATAGTAGGTGTTAATTGACTTCAATTAAAAATGAATAGACATGATTTGTAACTATAGAAAAATGTCCAATCTCAATAAATGAAGTAATGTGTAAAAGTTCAGGCTGGAGGAGAAATAAAAAAATAAGGCACTCATAATGTTAACAGTTTCATCATCTTTGTTTAATAAATAATAATTCACATATTTCTGTTGTTGAATATAAGAGTTTACAAGGTAAACTCTTTTAAATGTGATTTTCACATTGAATATAATATTTAAAACTTTAGTTAATTTCATATACTACATTTTAAGATACACATATTAGCTATATAAAATTACTTTATTCACATTCTAAATTAAAAGTAATTGTGATAGATTTCTTTTCCCATTACTTTATGGTTTCTACTCCATCTGTTGATTGCTACTCATTCTTACCCATGAAAAAAATTCAGAACAACTTCAAAGACGAGGAAATATTCCCAGATTGAAAGATATTATGTTTGTAAATAAATTGGATGATTGCATTATAACCACTGCAAATAAAAGAGCCATAATAGTAAGATTGGTTTATATTTTTATATGCCCATATATATATATATATATATATATATATATATATATATATATATATATAAATATATATATAATTATTATATATATATAATTAAATATCATTAATTTACATCAAAAGAATATATCACACACATAAGACACTGAAAAAAGGTTTCTGCAATTTAAAGCATCTCAATTGGATTTTATTAAGTTGAACTTTATAATTTTTAAATTTTTAAAATGTTTACATTAAAGTGACCGGTTTTGACATTGCTTTTGTGGAGATAGCCCTTGATAAATGTAGGTTTAAAATATCAGTGTTCTTGAGAAAAAGAACAAAGGACTGTGTGAGCACTAAGAACAGAACAGCACTGTGAGATTGAATAATTATCCCAACAAATGTCAAATCTAGTCAGACAGCTCTTGGTTTGAGCACAGAGTAAAGTCATTTAGTAGGTCCTAAAACCCAAGTGTACACATCCAGGTCACATTGAGTGATTGCAATGTCATCAAGAGAAAACAAGCTGAGATACATTGCAGTCAGACTCCAGGGCAGGGAACCCCACAGGTCTTTGTGGACAATGTGGTTTCAACTGAAATTTTTATGAAAGCCGTAGGCAGGAAGGAAAATTCAATTTTTCCTGAGTAAAGTTGGAAATTGGTACTACTCATATGAATTCTCAGTCATCCTATTAAATCTAACCACATTTTTTTTATTCTCTCAAAAGTCTGAACCAGGCATCCTGCTAAAGAATGGCTTGAGTGTGAATTTTAAGAATTCATTAATGAACCATACCACAGTTTTACAATATTCAGGTCTCTTCAGGTGCTTGTCTACTGTTTGTAAAAATTCAATTAATATGAACATATGTGTAAGGATTTTGTATTCTATAATGAGAAGTAGTTATGAGAAGTTGTGATATCAATTTTTATTATTCTTTATTATAGAAAACTGCATATAATCAATAATTCAAACATATTTTGAAGAAGTTAATTGATTTATTTCTTATTATTAATTTTAGCTTCCCATATAATATTTTGATGAAGAAAAATACATAGCGTTTATATAGCAAGTGAGTCATATTGGAAGAAATATGACTTTTTTCTTACTTTTTCATGAATATAGCTGTGACCTTGCCTTCGAGGAAAGACATATGGCTAAAATGAAAGAGAGCATGAGGAAATGAAATAAGGAACACAAAAGAAATACAAAAATTTTTCGTATATTTTCTTCAGACCCAAAATTCCTGGAATGACTAAATGAAGCTGTTTAATATTACGTTACTCTTATATCTAACAGTTCTATAGTGAAATTACAGAATCTACTTTAGAAACGCAGTATGTTTTTTTCATTACAAACTTGGCGGTTTTTATGTAGTGTTGATTTCTAGAAGGATAATTCTTTCAAAAGTTTAAGCAAGGTTTAAATGTATTTCATAAATAGGAAAACATTTTAGTGATCAAAAGAAGATCTTTTTTCAGCATTTTTTTGAATATTTTATTTATTTGCATTTCAGATACCATCCCCTTTACTCCTTTCCCCTCTCTAGAAATCCTCATCCCATTACTACGACTCCTTTTTGCTTTTATACCATTTTAATTACATGCAAGTATTACGGTCAGATCTAGGTTGAGGAAATACTAATACAATAGAAGCAAATAGTCAAGGAATAAGCAAGATAATAAACACAAATACGAAAAATATATTTTTTAATGAGTGATACCATGCTTCACAATAGACTTTGTGAGCACATTATTGCTTTCATTTCAGCAGGTTTATAAGTTATTAAGCCCTTTGTAATACGATGGAAGCTTCTTAAGACAAAAATGGTTTTGATACCAGAGAATAACTCATATCAGAAGAATGCTGAACATTAGTAAGCAATTTACAATATCAAGAATATCCAGGAGCTTCAGAAAAACCATGAAGGCAATAAAAAGTAAAACAAAACCATTGAAGTTTAATGATCAAAACCAATATAAATCTAAAATGCATTAAAAATGCAATTTAATTTTAGTGTTTATGTTAGTGTCACTGGGTATATAAAAAAGCAACAACAATAAGTAAATGAATTTGAAATTCCAGAGATTGTGATATATCTCTGGATGGAAATACTTTTCAATATTTGAAAAAAAAATGATAAATACACATAAGTCACTGTGTATTTGAACCATGTGATATGAAATCATGTTACTTAAATTTACATTATAGATAACGCCATCACAGAATACATTTCAATATCATTTTCTCTGTTTCTACTGCTTATTTGAAGCATTTACTATTATATATCGAAAAATGATCATGAAAATACTCATTCATGCAAGTAACATGATCTTGACTACACATAGGCTTCTTCACTTAAAGAATAAACATATTTTCTACTTTGAAAATTTAAGGGGGGTTCCACAGAAGCTACAGGAGATTCAGACTTCCTTGAAAAATAGTTTGAGAATCTATGCCTAAAAAATATACAGTAATGACTAGAAATTAAAATTAATATGTATTTAAAAGGCTATTCACCTGTAAACATGAAAACAGACATAAGGGGGTTTAATGCATTCATATTTATGGTTGTTTCACAAAGATTCTTCAGAGCTGTGGAGTCAGAAAAAGGTTGATTGACCTTGAGAAATTACTGTATTTTTGATTTGATTAAAAAATAATGAATTATTCTTCACTAACCTATCTGATCTACAAAGCATTTTGCAGAAGGATCATTGTTTTATATCATGGTATGCACAACCGTCTGCGTCTCTATTGATTCATGTTTCAGGATAATTAATCATTTTATCAGATTTACAGATATTTTAAAGTTAAAAGCTCAGGATTGAAATCAAATTAATCATGTACTGTATGTTTTGTAGTGGAATTCATGATTAGAACAACATAAGAAGACAGTATGAAAAATAAATTGAAATTCATTTATTCAGCAAAGCTCCTAAAAGTCTGTCATCACTTGCTTTCAAAATGTACTCTGCATGTATTTTCTTCTTCACCTTATAAATAAAATGGGGAACATTGCTAATGGGACATGTAAAAACCATGTGCTAAATGTCCAACGCCCACCCAATTACTAGGTGAAAGAACATATAAAAGCCTGCCAGACTATTTAGACTGTGGTATCCAAGTATTTTTGTCACTGGGATTTTACACTCTGAAGACTTTTTCCTTCTGTATCTATCCATGGAAAGTCAGAAGGCCATGTGTACCCCACCACAAAATCTAACAGAAGGCACAAAAAGAAAATATCTACATTCATCACTTAATCATGAAATGTATACTTACCCTTTAGTTAGATGCTTATGAGAGGCAGTCTCTGTTTGGTTTACAGATTGTTACAAGAAGGCTTAAGTGTTACAGGCATGTCATTTAAGATACCCATAATAAGTCAGAATATCTAATCTACTTTATTATAACATGCTGTTTTTATATTTCATTCCAATACAAAATAAAGATGTCACACATGATAGCTGGGGAAGTTTCAGAATACATAGAGATTTAGATACATATCTGTTCACCCCCGAATACCATATCTTTCCATGCAGTGCTAAATTCCCAAAATCCATAAACCCTATGGGATCAAGATTTCCTAAGGTCACACACCATCTGCTTTCATATATATCTACCAGGTGTGACATTGTTAGTAATTCACAGATATGTGTGTAAACCCTACATAGCAAGTAATTAATTTTATACTCTTTTAAAAAATCTATTTTATGCTTTCAAAATTCATATGCCAATACTTGCTTAGTAATTTAGAATTTATTACAAGAAACTCCGAAGAGCAAGATGTGTTGTTACTCAACAATGGGTGACAAAGGTATTTTCTTATTATGTCACAGCTCTGATGTTTGTATAAATAGCAGATCAACAACCAAGATATCTAAGAACAATGTTAGCATTCAAAACACATCTACAAAACCCATATTATTTTCTGAGCCAAAATTGTTTTAAAGAAGTTGCCTGGCAGGCAGAAACTGGCTGGATTCAATGCAACAAGACCTGGAGGCATTTGCCCTTAATGGAATGCTTTCCTACTTACTGAAGTAGATTCTACTAAAAGTATTCTGAATTTCACATTTTCATAATCACCCATGAGAAGAGGGGAGTTGGTCACTAGTGTCTGCCTGCACGTTTCACTCTACTGGAAACTTTACTGTGTTGAATACATTATGCAAGACAGTGTCTTCCTAAGTCTCTAACTACTACTCTTTTGGTTTGAAAAGTACATACTTACCAAGTCTCTTTGTGACATTATAATTCTCCTCACTATATCCATTTTATAGTTTTCAGCATCTGTGCTGTTACAAGAGAAAACAAAGTGCTGTTTAAATGCTTCAGGGGTAGAATTCTGATGTTTGTATTCTGTGCTCAGATGCTAGTTGGCTAACCTAGTGTGCTTTTGTTTGAATGTATTCATATTTCAAAATGGCAAACTTATTCCACAATGACCCATTGTTGCTTCTTGTCAAATGGTAAAAGTATTGCACAAATCAGTATATCTCAAGATGTCTTCTACTTATTACTATATATTATTCATGTCATTTTTATAACTGTAGAGATGTAACATGCCAAGTTTATAAACACTTAACATGTTTTCTTTTTCTATGTGTGTGCATGTGTACCTCTTTCTTTCTCTCTCTCTCTCCCTCTCTCTCTCTCTTTCTCTCTCTGTGTGTGTGTGTGTGTGCATGTGCGTGCGCGTCTGTCTGTCTGTCTGTCTCTCTCTCTCTCTCTCTCTCTCTCTCTCTCTCTCTCTCTCTCAATCTCTCTCTCTCTCTCTCTCTCTCTCAATCTCTCTCTCTCAATCTCTCTCTCTCTCTCTCTCTCTCTCTCTCTCCCTCCCTCTCACTTCCTGTGTGTGTGTGCATGTGTGTGTGTATTAGTATTAGTGTTACTTGTGTACAGATGACATTGAAACTAGGAAAAGCATGTAAGATGTCCTCAGACTGGATGTGTAATCTGTCTGGTGTCACATAATGAACTGATCTCTGTTTCTCCTGAAGAACATCATGTACTTTGAGCTATCTCTTTAACTCACAGCCCTGGATTCTTACAAACTAGTTTTTGTTTCCTTTTGCTTTCTTTTGATTTTATATACATAAACTTAGGAAAAATCCTTGTATGAGTCTTACTGTCTCTAGGAATACAACATGATTCTATCTTCAGTAAAGTTGACATGCCTTTATGCCCAGTACTGTGGAGACAGAAACAGGCAGAAGCCTATGAGTTCAAAGCTAGCCTGGACTGCACAGTGAGTCCCAGGTCAGCATGAGCAACATAACAAAGCCATGTCTCAAACAAAACAAGCAAACAAACAAACTCAAGAAATAAAGAAGCAAAATTCAATGCTACACATCAAATTCAGTAGCAAAAAGCACATCTATGATTCTCTAAAATCTAAAGCCCTGTAGTAATCAGCCACCATGGCTGACATCAGACACCTAATGCAATCTAATCATCCAGACAAGCTTGAATTTTCTTGACCAATACTTCCTGTCTGTGTGCCTCATATTCCTTGCTTATAAAACAAGACATACACACAAGTTACATAGTACTTAGCAGGATTTCTGGCTCTCAGGTTATATAATATTAAGATCTGCCCTTTCCCCTTTTCCTAAACTCTCTAGTCCATGAGTTCATTATCGAGGTTACCAATTACCTACAGTCTCTAAGAATTTTGGTCCTCTGGTTTGAATTATTTTGCTATGTACCAAAAGTGTCACACAGCACACAGAAATGCAGTGAGACATTGTAAGGCTCTCAGATTCCCCAACTGCCTGTCCTCAAACTTAGAAATTGAAGAGCTGAGATCACAAAGAGAAATGGATAGCTTTGAATACAAACTATGATATTTAACAGCCATGTGAAGATGTATAATTTCTTATGTACTACTTCTGTTTTGTTTCTTAAGATTTTCCCCATGACATGTACAGATTATAGTTTTGTTTAACTTCCCCTAAACACAAAGCCTCAGGCAGAACTTCAACTACAGTGAGCTGTCTGGGTAGTGATATGAAGAAATACTGATAGAAACAGGGAAACGAAAACAGAGAGCTACAGATGTCAAGAAAATACGTACTTATTGAACAAATTACCCATATTGATAAGTAGAAATCAGTTTTCCAGGGAAATTAGGGGTCAAGAGACATTCTGATTTTTCACCTTAGATAGAAGGAAGCTAATATTTACCTACCTGTTGTCATAATTAGGTGTGTGGGGGTAGATAAAAGCACCATCATTGTCAACAGTTCTGTAATACTGTAATAATTGTCTGTCCTGTACTTGGAAGAAAAAATGGTTCAGTGGGAAAAGTGCAACATCAGGAAAAAGTAGGATAAAAGTTCACAGCATAGAGCATTTTTTGTGGGCTAGTGAAAATTGGTCAATACCAAAGAAAGCTTCAGTAGATTTTATTGATGTAAAACTTACAAAATAAAGTTTATGAAACAGAAAATGGAATCCTGGAGCAAATATTGGATTGAACACAAAGTTTAGCTATGACAATTTCACAACCATTGTGCCAAATGAGTTACTGAAAGGAAAAACAATATTCTATTTAAATGACATGGCTAGTATAGAGAAAGCCTTCATTAGAGATCAGAAGTGCCTGGTAGAGGTGTTTGAGAGTTACATTTTAGTCAGCACCAGGATTCTAAATATTGTAAAGAAAAGTTAAGTCATAGAATTCAATGGTACAAATACATTGTATTTTACATTTATTTAAATTTCTTTAATGATTAATTCATTTTAAAATATATTTACTAATGTTGTAAAATTATTTTAATAATAATCATTAAGATATACACAGCAAAACTACTGAGAGAGATTTTCCCCACAGAGCTCATATGAGCTCAGAGTTCCAAGCAGCAAATATATATTATACATGGGTTACTACCAGGATCTCTGCATCCATTTTTTGGTTGTTTAGCTTGGGGTTCTTCTTAGATATCTACCAGTGGGAGTGGGTTGTCTATGACTCCTTTGCCTGTTCTTGATACCCTACTTCTACTACTCAGTTACATCATTCAGCTTTGATGTTCCCATTCTTACTGCATTGCTTTGATTTCATGTTAAGTTGATATCATTGGGAGGCCAGCTGTTTTTGATGGGAAATGGAAGAACATTAGATCTTGGGGAAAGGGGAGGTGTGTGGGGGGATGATGGGAAGGGGACTTGGAGGGCAAACTGCACTTAAGATGTGTGAAAGTATCTTTTATTAACAAGATGTGATCATCATCTTGAAGGCTTACTGCTGAATAACAGCTAGGTCTTTCTCAATTTTGACTGGCTGGTTCAACTCAGTTGTTCTAGCTCAAACTCCTCTCCAAGCTGGATGATTCAATCAGGCTTATCTCAATTTCTTTAATTTGCCTCAAATTAACTCCAGCATTTTTTTCTAGAGGTCTGTCTCCTTCTTATTCTTTGGCTTCAACTGTCTTTCCTTACCTGAACTGAACTGCATGTACTCACATCTCCATAGCACTGCACTCACTGTAGAGATTGGTATTTTGTTGTCGTTGTTGTTGTTTTTGTTGTTGTAATAGTTAAACTGTGTACAATTTTTAGCTTAAACCAAAAAAGAGAACATGTAGAGAAAGTTAAATTCAACAACATGGCTATACAAACAAGGGTCCTAGGTCTGTGTGATCCAGCTGGAATAAAGACAGGACATGCACATTTAATCTCTCTGACTCTAATATAGGACAGTTGTATTTGGTTTTATCCTAGGACGCCTGACTATCTAGTCACTGAATTTTGTTTACCAACCAAGTTCAGGTATGGGTTCCTTCTCCTGGAGTGAGACTTTAGTCAAATAAGTCATTGGTTGGCCACTTTTACAAGTTCTGTATCACCATGGACGTAGAATATTTTGTAGTCAGGACAGAGAGTAGACCAAAGGTTTTATGTCCGTGTTTCTCTTTTTATAGCCTACTAAAAGAGATTGGCACTAAAGAGAGTAGAATGTAAGGATGACAAGACACATTGAAAGTGTTACTAAGAGGAAACTCTGTATCACTAAATGCCTTCATAAAGAAATTAGAGAGATTTTATACTAGCAACTTGATAGCACACTTGAAAGCTCTAGGGGGGAAAAAAAGAAACACATCCAAGAGGAGTAAGTAGCAGGAAATAATCAAACTACGGGCTGTAGTCAATAAATCAGAAACAAAGAGCACAATACAAAGAATCAACTAAACCAAGAGCTGGTTCTTTGAAAAAATAAAAATAGACAAACCCATTACCAAACTAACAACAATGCATAGAGAAATTATCCAAGCTTAAAAAGTCAGAAATGAAAAGAAAGACATAACAACAGACATTGAGGAATTTCAAGGAAGCATTAGATCATAGCTCAAAAAATATGTACAACAAATATTGGAAAATATCAAAAAATGAACAATTTTCTTCATAGATACCACTTAGAAAAGTTAAATCAAACTCAGATGAATAAGTTAAATAGACATATAATGCCTAAGAAAATAGAAGTGGTTGTTAAGTCTTTAAGTCTCTTCCAACCATTAAAAGAATGGTGGTAGACTGTTTTATCTCAGAATTCTAAGAGATGTCCAAAGAAAAGTTAATACTAACAATCTTCAAATTATTCCACACAATAGATACAAAACAAACATTTACAAATTCATTTTGTGAGTCTACAGTCACCCTGACACCAAACCACACAAAGACTCAACAAAGAAAGAGAAATTAAGACGAATTTGCCTTATTTACATTGATGTATAAATACTCAATAAAATACTTGCAAACTAAATCCACATCAATAAGATCATCGACCATAATGAAGTAGAAGTAGGCTTTATCCCAGAGATGCTAAGATAGTTATAAACACACCACACACACACACACACACACACACACACACACACAGACACATACACACACAGACACACACACACACACAGACACACACACACACACACACAAAATCTGTCCATGTAATTTGCCATATAATGAAACTGAAAGTAAAGAAAAAGTTATCACATTAGATGCAGAAAAAAGTCTTTGACAAAGTCCAGCACCGTTTCAGGATAAAAGTCTTGGAGAGATAAGGGTACAAGGGACATTCCTAAACATAAATCAGCAATCCAATAGCCAACATCAAATTAAATAGAGAGTAATTCAAAGCAACTCTACAAAAATCATATATCCATAAAATAAATAATTATGAAGATATTTTGCTACTACACCATTCCTATTATTATAAATTGCATTGTACTACAATATTTATATACCAAAACATAGAAAATTAAAATCCATATAACATAATCAAATCCTATCTCTATAAAACATATTAAAAAACAAAATAAGCAAAGATATCAATTATTTTGAATACCTTAAGGATTATTATGATGATGATGATGATGCTAACTTGATAAAAAATTTCAAATCTTTCTGATATGTTCAAAAAGTTAGACTGTATACTGTATGACAAAGTCACATTATCTCAAAACAATAAAATCTTATATAGTACTTTATACATTCATAAAACTAAAAAAATTAGTAGTCATAAAACATTAAGAAAATCTTCAGTTGATTTTAAATTAAATGATTCATCTAAATATCTTGTCAAAGAAAATATTCATGAGGATATTAGAAAATGTGTTTTATTGAGTCATAATAAAATCACAACAAAAATTTTTGTAGTAGGCTGTCAGACAATCCTTACAAAAATGTTATTTGTGTAAATATATCTGATAATTGTATTATTCAGTTTCATATTTATACCTATTAAATGTGTACTTTATATTTCACCAGAAACTGTATTCCAAAATTCTTACAGTATAATACAATTTGGAATATCTGAACATTTTTTAAAGATAATATGACATGAAGTTTCCTTATTCAGATTGTTTTCTACAAATTCTAAAGGTTTATCCCTTAAATTGATGCTGTGCCAAAGAGATAAGCAATGAGTCTCTGTAGTGAGCTCAGGCTGCAAACAATCCATGCTTTTCCTGGTTTTGCTGACTATGGGCTTCTCTGGTCCCTTAATATCATGCACTCCAAACCAGCGCTTTTGCTCTAAGAATTTTTTTATACACAATTACATCTAGTAGATAGTCCCGGTTAACTGTGCTGGGCTGTAATTTGTAATAAATAATAAATAATAGACCAAATCTCAAAGCAGTTGAACAGCTGTCAGCACAGCTAAAAGAGGAGCCAATCACAAGGTTGGACAAAAATGACAAGGGAGCAAGCATAAACCCAGCTGCCAGGGCTGGCAGTTCACATCACCACAACTGCAGGATGTAGCTGCCAAACCTTTCCACATGCTGCCTTGTGCCCTGACTTCAGGACTTGGAGATAGAGATGTGAAATATTTGGATGTGTTAAACTACTAGAAACAGAATTTAAACATATACATTTATTAATAACTTGCCAATATATGGCTAGTGATCTTATTTTTCCTCAAAGTACTATATTTTGAGCAGTTCACAGTTTTGATCAATATTAAAAATTGTAAATCTTATTTTATTTTTGAATCCTTCATTGATTTCAATTATTAAACTTTCGAAATGTAAAGGGACACATACTATCTACTGTATTATGAGTACATCATGAATTAATAGTTTTGTTGAAATAATAGGTGTAATGATAACCTCCTTATAATTTGTACAAACATATTTGATTCAATGATGTCAAAGAAAAAATGCTTTACATACATTCTACATCATTGACAATACAAGATCACAATAACAAATTAAACAATGATATTTTCTTATACTTCTGCTTCAGAAACTGAACAAGATGAAAGAGGCCTCAGGACTAACTAACTTTAGGACCAATACACTAAGGATTTTCTTCTAGGAACCTGGCCCTCCCATTTCTAATTACATCTATAAACTCTTGGCTGTAATTAGTGATTATCTGCAGTGAATCAACACTTGACTACATATGCCATTTATGCAGTGAAGTGATTAGGGAAAAACTGTATATTTACTGGCATTTGCTGGAAGCCCGTTTGTTTGTAATATAAGTATTGGGTTTAGAGAGATGAGAGTATAGTTAGGAATGAGAAATGTGTTTCCAGTGTACAAAAGTTTAGTTTCTAGTATTCATATAGCCCAGTTCCAGAGGACACAATACTCTCTTCTGGCATCCACAGAAATGGCATACAGCTGGAACATTTACATTTATGTAAAATAATATTCATAAATACAAAATTTTAAATTAAAAAAATAAAAGTAAGTATTGAGGCATGGATTAGGCTTGAAATTTTTCCAGCTACCTTTTAGGATAAAATATACCGAGTATAATAGTCATATAATAAATACAAATATAAATGTTCAGTATTGGTATAATTATATACTGTATGTTCATACATAATGCTAACTACTCAGTTGAAAATAAGCAAATATGTTCATCATGAGTTTCTCCAAATAACTTACAATAAAGCCAAATAATACATGTGTTTTAGAATATTCATATTGAATTCAGAACAGATTTGCTGAAGAGTCCAACAGTGTACTCTTCAGAGAGAGAGAGAGAGAGAGAGAGAGGGAGAGGGAGAGGGAGAGGGAGAGGGAGAGAGGGAGAGGGAGAGAGGGAGAGAGGGAGAGAGGGAGAGAGAGGGAGAGAGAGAGAGGGAGAGGGAGAGAGGGAGAGAGAGAGAGAAAGCTAAGGAAAGAAAAGTTCACTTTAATAACATTGTGGTTAGCTCTCCTATCTGTCTCAGAAAACAATGGGGTAGGCATGAAAGGCACAAACATTGGTTCTGTATATATGTCATCCTGAGCTCATAATCTCTGGGCCAGCTCACTCATCTAACCACTTCAAGGGCCAGCTCTTCTGTACTGTTCAAGTGAGGTGCAGGTCCTGCTCTCCCAAGTGCTCTAGCTGGAATAAGGCAGAGTCAGCTCTCCTCTTCTGCTGACCACAGGCCTGCTTTCCTTTCTGCTGCATATGGCAAGGAGCAGGGGCATCTCTTCCTCTTCCAAGTCACCCTACTAAAGATGAAGGACAGGGACAGTCCTTCTGCACTTGCATCCTCAAGACTTGCCCCCCCCCTGCTTCCCCAGCCACTAGGATCAGCTTTACTCTGCTGTCCAGGAAAAGCATGGTGTCAGGTGTCCCACTGCAGATGAGTGATGGGACTAGTTCAGCACAGTGCCTCAGGGAGAAATCCAGACACAGGACATCTATGTGGCATTGAGTAGTAACACTGGCCTCGGCTATCCACAAAGACCTAGAATACCATAGGACTATGAACTCACAAGTGTCTCCAGGCAGCAGCATGGGCCTAGATGTCAACGTAGTAGAGAGCAGGTCCTGGACTTCACCTGGCATCACAGTAGTGGTAGCTTTTGTGCTCTGGTAGTGTGTGAGTGGGTAAGCTGTCTAGTTGGGCTTAAGAGCAAGAAAGGTGGCCCGGCTTCTTGATGACTACAGCATTAAATGTGCTAGACAGGACAGTGCTGAAGAGCTTACCTTAGTAGTATGGATACAGGAAAGCTGGCAGGCTAAACAACTCAGCTGTCTCCGAGATAGATGAACCAGCTGTGCCAACATCTTCTTTATGAACTGCTGGAGTAAGTCAAAGTGTGGGTCACACAGATCTAAAGCCTCAGACTCTCCATGACACATGACAACAATAGAATATCCATAAGGTGAGGATCCAGATTTGTTTATATCTGACATTAGATAGAATATGAGGATTATAGATATGAGTCACCATACAAGGCTGTTTACTTGTTATTTTTCTCTTTTAATTAATAAAAGTTTATCTAGACAAGATTCCCAGAAGTTGACTAGGCCCCTCCCTTTATCACTTTTCAAATTTCAGTGGAGGCTTCAGGCTACAAAGTCACTTTAACAGCCACTTGTTACTTACGTACTTAGGTCATACTGACAAGAATGCCTGCCTTATCCATCATTGAATATGCATTATCTAAAGCAATGAACTTATGTCTTAGGTTGGTAAGGCTCTGTGCAGAATCTTACCTGTCCTTGGCTTGACAGCCTATAAATTTAATAACTCTGTCTGGAGGTCCATTTTCAGATTCAAGCCATGTACTTTGGCTGTCAACATGTTGATGTTTTAAAGAAAACCTTTAACAGGAAGGGCAGGAATAAAAGTATTCACAGGACAAAAAGAGCTAGCACATTCAAGCTATATATGCCATTCGTGAAGCTTGACCAAAATAGAAATACTGACCTCGGCCATGGGTAATTTTATCTGCAGTATCTACTGCATCAACACTCAGCAGAGCAGCATTCTTGTTAATGAAATAAAAAAGGAAGAGAGGCAGAGAGCCTTTGTGACTGCTTGGCAAGAATCTGACATGGGCCAGGGTCAAGGAAATGAGGTACTTGGCAGGAATATGACATTGGCCAAGGACAAGGAAGTAGGCATCAGGCAGGAATCTGACATTAGGCTAGAACAAAGAAGTAATTTCAGGCAGGAATCTAAATATTAGGCTAGAATAAAAAAGTAAATTCAGACAAGAATCTAAATTTTAGGCTAGAACAAGGAAATAGACTTCAGACATGAAAAATGACTTTGAGCTAGGACAGGGAATTTGGCTCAGATTGTTTGGTCATCCTGATAAGACCCTAGAAACAGTGATCATGGGAGTGTTCACATAATTAGGTTTAATGCCTTGCTTGCTCTTTGACTATTTGTATCTATTGTATTGCTAGACCCTCAACCTAGAACTGACCTTAATACCTGCATGTAATTAAAATGGTATAAAAGCAAAAAGTAGGAGGACAGTTGAGATAGGGATTTCTATGGAGGAGAAATGAGAAAAGGGAATGGCATCTGTATTGTAAATAAATAAAATTTCCAATAAAAATTAAAAATTAAAAAAATACAAAAATGTATGGACAAGTGGTTTTACTTTGTGACACACTACAGCTTTCACATGAGTATTTTTTTCTCATTCTGTCTTATATTTATTTTGGGAGAAAGGTAGAAGAGTAGAAGGTGAACATAAAGTTATTAAGAGATGAATGTGACTCTATTGCATGTTGCCAAATACATAGAATCAATAATGTGTTCAAAAAAGTTATAGATATTTCACTCCCTATGATAAAGTTGTTGTATGACTCCTAATATAAATAAGCTGAAATTTCTCTGGAGAATATGACTAATTATATTGTTAATGGTTCACAAGCAATCATGTTGCATTTTTAAAAGTCATATGTTTTGGATCTTGATGATAATAGCCTGTGCCACAAACCAACTTTGCCCATTTATCCTCAATAATGGTTATATAAAGTGTGGAGAAAAGGAAAACTTATCTGATGTGTCTACATTGAAAATAGGGGTTTTGAACACTCATAGAGCTTCTGTGTCCATCATTGAGGTCCTGAGGCAAGAATACAGTTTAACAGAGTCAGGTATGAAGAAAGATGCTATAGTCATAGTTGAGCATGGGTTCATTGGAAAGCATAGAGTGTCTGTTGGATTTATGTCTAAAAGTAATATAGCTAGACCTTGATGTAGATTAATTCCCAATTCTCTGAGGAACTACTATATTGATTTCCATTGTGTCTGTATGAGTTTCCACTCCCACCAGAAATGGAGGAATGTCACCCTAGTTCCACATCTTTGCCATCATGAGCTGTCATTTATACTCTTGATCTTAGCCATTCTGATAGGTGGAATATGAGATTTCAAAGTATTTTTGATTTGTATTTCCCTGAAGGCTAATGATATTGAACATGTCTTTAAGTGTTTTTCAGGTATTTAGAAGTCCTTTAATGACAATTCTCTGTTTAGATATGTTCCTTATTTTTATCTGAATTTTTTTATTGTTATCTAGTTTATTGAGTTCTTATATTTTTTATATTAGGTTTTTGGAGGACTGAATAGGGGTAGCCTTGATAGACTCATGTGTTTGAATGCTTGGCCCATATGGAAGGCTACTATTAAGAGGTGTAGCCTTGTTAGAGGAAATGTGTCACTGTGGAGGCAGGCTTTGAAGTCAGTTATACTCAAGCTATGCCAAGTGTGTCACAGAATCACTTTCTGCTGACTTCAGTTCAAGATGTAGAACTCTAAGCTCCTACTTTAGCACCATATCTTCCTACACACCACCATGGTTCTTACCATGAAGATAATGAACTAAACCTCTGAAAATGTAAGCCAGCACCAATTAAATGTTTTCTTTTATAAGAGTTGTCATGGTCATAGTGTTTCCACACAATAACAAAAACCCTAACTACAACAAGCCTCTATCAGATGTAGAGTTAGTTAAAACCATTTATTTTTTAATTCTGTAGATTGCTTTTTATAGTAGCTTTCTTAGTAAGAACTAGAAACTGGAAAAAACTGATATGTCCCTCATTTGAAAAAAATGATAACAAAGATGAAGTATATGTACAGAATGGAGTATTACTCAGCCATTAGAAAAAAATGACAACTTGAAATTTTTTAGTTCAATAGATGGAACTAGAAAACAAATACTTGAGATAGGAGAACCATACCCAACAAGGCAAATATGATATGTAATCACTCTAAGTGAATATTATCTGTTAAGTAAAGGATAATCACAATCTAGTCTACACATCCAATGAAGTTATATAAAAAGGAGAAGTCTAGGAGAAATGCATGAATTTTCTTGGAAAAGTAAATAGAGTAGATTTTGCTGATAGCCATAGGTCATGTAGGGATTGGAAAGGAAAGGATTTATTGGGGAAGGAGGAATGGAGAGATGTAGGTAAAAGTATGGAAAGAGACAACTGGAATGTGTAGGTATTTGGTGTTGATATGGAAACCAATGCAGTAGAAAATTCCTAGAGACTATGGTGGTGACTCTAGTGAGTACCCTTAATTATGGAGGATATGGAGCCTGAACCAGCCATCATCTGTAACCTGGCTAGGCACCCAGTGGTGGGACTAGGTCACCAACCCAGCTACAAAACTTAAGACCCATAACCTGTCCTGCCTGTCGTATGGTAGCTCAGAACAAGAGTGGCTAAACAGTGACTAGAGTACCACTCTATGAGGGAGGCCATAGAATGAGGGAGCCCACATTGCCTAGGAGACCTGGACCAGGAAGCTGGATATCTCAGAAACCTAGAGTAGAATCAAACACAAAAGACAGAAAAAAAAAGACAAAGAAAAAATTCCAAATATTCTGCTACACTCATAAGATCAGTGCAGAGTTGAATTGTCATTAAAGAAGTTTCCTCCAGTAGCTGGCAACTGGAACTGATACATAAACCTGTATGCAAACATGAGGCAGAGCTCAAGGAACCACTGGGAAGGTGGGGAAGAAGGAGTGTATGAGCCATAGATGTTGAGAATACCATGAGAACGGGACCCAGAGAATCATGTACAGTGATTCATAGGGGCTCATAGAGATAGAATCTGCAACCAAAGAGCCCACATGAAATTATACTAAACTGTTTGCACATAGGCTGTGGTTATTTAGGGGTTGTTTTGTTGTTGTTTGGTGGTTGGTTGTTTTCTTGAATTTTTGACTCCTAACAATTGGAATGGGAGTATCTCTGAATCATTTTTCTGCTCATTGGACCATTTACCTCCATGTGGGTTGTCTTGTCTTTTGTCAGATGAGAATTTATGCCTAGTCTTATTGCATCTTGTTATGTTTTGTTTGGATGATATCACTATGAAGCCTGATTTCTTTTTTTTTTTTTTTTTTTTTTTTTTTTATGAGCAGTGGGTCTTGAGAAGGGGGAATGTGTTGGGAGCCGACTCCTAGAAGAAAGCAGCTATCATCTTTGCAGCCATCTTGACCCATATGCCATGACTTTGGCAAAAGAGTTCATCTGTAGCTGGAGGATTTAGCATGTGTCTCTGGGTTTTGGTGTGTGTCTGGAGTTCAGCGTGTGTCTCTGGGTCTTCAGTCAGACAGTGTGGAAGGAAGAAGGCAGCTTGGCATCCTAGGCAGGTTCCAGGAGGTGGACTTGTTTTCAACAACCTACAACAGCTGAGCACACTCTGATAAACATCTTGTTTTTCTCATATATCTTGTTTTGCTATTTAGTGCCCCCAACTGCATGGCGCACGTTGTATCCAAGCTGCAAGGTGTACATGTTTTCCATGGCTACAAGGCACGTGCAAAGTGCATTCAGCTGTGCTCCCCTACTTGTCCACAAGGGCAAGGCACGTGGTATGTGGGAAAAGGGGGCCACAGAGGTGGTCCCGGTGGGTTTCTATGCTGGCAGGTCCCATATACATGAGGAGGACTAAGGTTCCAGAGGCTGGAGACTTTGGCAGCTGCAGGCAGGCCCCAATGACATGAGAAAGTCCTTGGTCCCAAAAGGGTCTATTGTCATGGCAGATGCTGGATGGATTTGGATGTACCACCCCCCACCCCGTGAAACTCAGGGCAGTCCTTAGTTAAATAGGGAGGGAGAAGGGGGGGGGGGTCTGGGGAGGAATGCTTAATTTGCTCTGCACTCTGGCCTTCATTAGTATGTAAATCCCTAGGGCCTGAGGATATGGTCATGCCCTCTACCTCTGCACTTTGGGAGGGGTTGTAATGGCCTACGTGACTTAACAATGTAGGTCTATGGAGAAGAGACTGTGAGTCAGGACTCTGGGTTCTGGGGACATGGCCGAACACCTGCCATTTCCCACTTAGAGTTGGTTTCAGGCCCATGCCCATGCTCAGCCATGAACCAGGATACTCTTATGTAGTCCCACATCTCCTCCCCATTACTTTTTTAAAAAATGGGGGTCACTGTGCCATCTGTGGTGAAACTTTTTGATGAGGAAGCCAAAAGAAAGTACTATGTAGGCCAGAGGGGTTAGCACAATTAAGTCACATCGTAAGGGGAGTTGGGGGGGGAAGGAAAGGGATCAGTGAATCAATTAATTACAGTTGGTGAAGACCTCCGCAGAGGGGAGACCCTCTCTCAAGTCTCAGAAAGTCGCGACCACCCAGTAATCTACTCGAGACACCATATACCGGAGCAATTGCGAGGTTATTTATTAGGGCGTGACAGCTAGCTGCCGGTCAATTCGCATGCCCACGCAGGAGCTGAATTGACCCCGACTGCCAGTTTGAGGGGTGTTTTTAAAGGGAAAAACCACAAACCAAGGAAATGAGGAGGGGGTGAGGGGGTTGCTAGGGTGGTATAACATAAAAATAGTGGAACATTCCAAAGGAACCCAACCTACATGAGTCAGGATCAGATGAAAACTCTCTATACACTTATCTTTCTCAAGAATGTAGTCCTGCCCTGTCACTTCCGCCTTGCCCTGTCACTTCGGCCTTGCCCTGTCACTATGGTTCTCAGCTTGGTTCCACCTGACTAAATTGCATTCTTTCCTTTCTCTTTGCGGGTCGGCCAGTTCCAGTAGTGGTGACTGGTCTTTCCACATTCCTAAAGAAAGCCTAAAGAATATTTTATATCTAAAAAGGATTCTATATACCCAGTATCCATAACTTTTCCCTCTACATTGGTACAGTTTGAGGGTAATAACATCTGACTAATCTAGATAGACATTAAGGTTTCCTCACTAACATGGAACTTTAGCTATTTGACTTTGGCAAAAGAGTTCATCTGTAGCTGGAGGATTTAGCATGTGTCTCGGGGTTTTGGCGTGTGTCTGGAGTTCAGCGTGTGTCTCTGGGTCTTCAGTCAGACAGTGTGGCAGGAAGAAGGCAGCTTGGCATCCTAGACA
This sequence comes from Grammomys surdaster, assembly GCF_004785775.1. NCBI lineage: Eukaryota > Metazoa > Chordata > Mammalia > Rodentia > Muridae > Grammomys > Grammomys surdaster. The sequence goes on from NW_021620995.1 coordinate 6,078,904, forward strand.
GGTTCCAGGAGGTGGTGTTGTCTCTGCTGGACTTGTGGGAGCACCTGTAGGATAATCACAACAGGGGAGCAGGACGCCCACAGGGGGATGTCTGCAAAGGGTATGTAGTAAGCATTAGGCTATTTGGGAGCAAGCATGTCATGGTGTGTTGTTGAGATCCTACAAAGGCAAAGGTGTTTTGAGGAAATTTTAGTCTTAGAAGGCACCTTTGAGTCTGTTTTTGATTACTGAGGAAGAAAAACATCATGTTAACTATGTATCTTTGATAGGCAGTAACAATTTATCTGTAAAAGGAAACTAGTTGTTAATTAAGGTTTAAAAAATAGTGATAAGAATTGTTGATTTGACCTGTGGAAGTAGATTAAGTGACCTTTGAACCTTGAAGGAGTCTTAAAAATTGAAAAAAAAGTTGAACATATATCACAATTTAGAGAGATAAGGAGACATTTAAACAGAAAAGTGAAAAATTTTTGGGTTGAGAAGCATGAACACTGTTGTTTTAGGTGTTCCTGTTGTGGGAAAAGGCATTAATGGCGGATTTAGAAGCAGTAGGGGAGGGACCTGCTCTGCCATGTGGTGACTGCTCTAGCAGAGAGTCCAAGGCATTCCCCATTTGGTTTTCTTAGGACTCCTAAATGTAGAGGAGAAAGAGAAGGACAATCTTGAAGAAAAGCTCAAAGCAAGAGATATAGAGGCTTGATAGGAGAATCAGAGGGAGTAAGATTCTGTGTGAAAGATTGAGTCATGGGAGAGAGACTCATGGAGGTTGGCTTGGAGCCAGCAGCTCCTGGGAGAAGCTGGCAGGCAACCTGTGAAAGGCTTATCCCTGGGGGAGGGGCACAGTGCGGAGATTAGGAAATTTCTGTCAACTTGTTGAGTTGGAGAACACATGGAGAAAGAGAGAAAGAAAACTATGATAGCAGGCAGCTTGTGAAAGAAGGAAGTAGGCACTCCTGAGAGCTCAAAACCAAAGGGGAATCTCTCACTCAAGGGAAAGAGTCATAGAAGGAGAGTCACAGCAGATGTTGTGGCCTGAAAGACAGCTGTTCGCTTTGAAGGAGCCCTCTCTGTGGAGCTTGGGGATAGACAAGGTGGAGGCTAGGGACCTGCCATCTTTCCCTTGAGCTGGAGAACACGTGGAGGAGAGGGAGAGACAGAGAGAGAGACCTAGTCTTTCGAGCTAGGCAGGAGCTAATGGTAGCTAAGAGTCAGAAAATGCTGGTCTGAAACACGTGGAGAGAGAAAGAAAGAGGAAGGACAGAGAGAGAACTGCCTAGTCTTGTGATCTAGGCTGGAGTTACTCACAGTTCCATGGAGAGGTTCTTGGCGAGCACCAGTGGGGAGTACTCTTGTGGCTGGCTTTGCCCACATCCTTTATGACCTGTAGGGAATGATGTAGGCCCGTGTGTGGGTACACGCAGGCATGAGTCTCTGTTGCATTGTGGGTCCATGTGTCTGCCATGAAGTAGTAGGTTGAGACTGTAGCTTAGCATGGCAGGTGTGCACAGGATCTTGGCTGAGTTTATTCTCTGCAACACCGGGCAAGCGTGGTAGGGCTCCACCTGGCATGGGGAATTTTCACTCAGTCTGGTTTGCGGGGGTCCAAAGGTCTTGGATTGGGGATCCCCAGCCAGAAGGTGGCCGGAGACCGACTGGTCACAAGCCCTTGGGCTCTCAGACCTCTGAGAGGCCTTGGGAGGACTGAGACTGGGGACATGTGGGCTCATGACCCGCTGACCCACAGCCGAGAGAAATGAGGTAGGGGAAGAGAAGAAAGAGGCCCTGGCAGCACCTGCGGGAGAGATTTGGTTACTGTACTTGCTTAGCAGACTCGGTGGCCTGGCTAGCTTGCTTGAAGATGTGGGTCCACATGGATGGAATGCAAAGAGGTCCTCCAAGTGAGAGATTAAACAGGTGCAGCTTCAGTCAGCATGGGAGAAGTACGGAATCTTCACTGAGTTGATTCCTCACAACACCAGACAAGCGTGGAGGAGCCCGGCCCAGCGTGGGGAATTCTCACTCAGTCTTGGGTTCCACAATGTGGGGCAGAGCTCTCAGGTTGACCCGGGGGTCGATGTGTCTATTTGGAGCCCTCAGATGCCAATGGGTGGGGGCATTCACAGCAAAACAGAGACAGGGACGCGTGAGCTTGGCTGCGTTCTTCTCACCCGGGCAGGGAGCAAAACCAGTCTGGAGTTTCATGGGGACGGGAGCAGGGATCTCTCCAGTCTGGAGGTAGGGATCTCTGTTTGTGGCCCCAGAAGCCGCTGTGGGGGTTGGGGGGCTCAGCAGAACAGAGACTGTTGTAAGCACACGGAGGTGTGCTGTGTAAAGCGACAGGCTCAAGAGCCCTGAGATAGGCCAAGGAGACAGAGAGAGCCTTGGCCCCTTGGCCCTCAGGATGTATTCACCTGTAGCTGACTGGGGCTGCCCGTTTCTAGAAGTCCATGGATGTCTGTGCCCCATGTTGGATGTCAAATGTGGGAAAAAAGGTCCACAGAGGTGGTCCCGGTGGGTTTCTATGCTAATGGGTCCCACATACATGAGGAGGTCTAAGGTTCCAGAGGCTGGAGGCTTTGGAGGTGGCAGGCCCCAATGATGCGAGAAAGTCCTTGGTTCCAAAAGGGCTTATTGTTATGGTGGATGGTGGATGGATTTGGATGTGTACCCCCACCCCCGTGAAACTCAAGCAGTCCTGAGGGTCATGCGCACATCCTGTGTACTTTGGGTGGGGCTGTAATAGCCTATGTGACTGAACAGTGTAGGTCTATGGAGACAAGACTGCCAGTCAGGACTCTGGGTTCTGGGGACTTGGCGGAACGCCTTCCATTTCTCACTTAGAGTCTCAGGGTTCCAGGCCCATGCCTAGTCATGAACCAGGATACCCTTACGCAGTCCCACAGTGGCAAAGCATATAAATACCCAGGATTTCCTTTCAATAAAGAGGGAGAGACTTGATCAGACACTGACTTGTCTCCATTCTTCTCATCTCTTGCCCCTCCATCCCCACTCTCTCTCTTGCCAGACCCTGTTGACTGACCCAAATGGGTCATTACAGGGATGGGGGCCTGGAAACAGGGAGAGAGAAAAGGCTACAGTCAGGGTTTAATTTATGAAAATAAGAATAAATTTAAAAATGAAAGAAAACACACAAACATATACACACAAACATACACATACAAACAAACACACACACACACACACACACACACATACACATGCACACACATACACATAGGAGTTTAAATTGAGGTCCACAAGAAGCACATCCAAGCAGCCCAACAAAGGGTCTTACAACTGGACCACTGGCCCATCACTGAGCTTGTCTCATTCGTAAGATTGTCTGATATAGTGGTAGAGCTATGTGTGATCTCTTTTCAGGAGACAAGTCCACCTAGAAGTTAAGCTGAAGTCTTTTATTTCTTTGGTATAAAATTCTTAAGGATACATCCATTTCCATTGGATCCATTTTTTAAAATAATCTGATACATTGAAAGATACAAACACCTCTTTAGTATATTATCATTTTCCATGACAGTTATAATGTTACAGATAAGTAGATGCCAGGCATAGCAATTAAAAAATATTTCTGGTAGTCTACATATCAAAGCTGCTAGTACCTAGACAACACATTAAATCTAACTATACAAGTAAATTGGCATTTTATTTCTCCTATAGAATCAAATTCAATTTTATTATGTTTTTTCTTCTCTACTTTTTGTGTTTTTGTGTGTTTTGATAATCAATGATCCTTTTATTAGCTCATTTGAATCACATTCATCTTTTGATTCATATTTGGCATTTTAGAAATGCTGCAAATACCATTTTCAGACACAGACAGCTTGACATATTTACAATATATTGAAGAAATGAAACTATAAAAATTGTTTGAATTTCAAATAATTATTTTTCCCATTGTCAATATTGCACTTTTATAATTGAATTCATTCAAATTAATTTTAGTTTACATGATTTAAATAATTGTAGTTTAACTTTATTTTAAAATTTGAAAATAAATTATAATCTATATCATAAATAGTATATGCTTATATGCCATTAAATATATATAATGATACAATGTAAAAAGTAGAAAAAAATAGTTTCCTGTTTTTGGTAATTATTGGAGGATGAGGAAGAACTGAATACATGTAATAAACATGAGGTACTAAATATGATATAAAACTAACTTTGCCAAGTTCTATTGGACATAGATTTTTCATTTTAGGTGCTGGATGCATAAAATCCAGTGTGAAGTTTCACATCATCCATTCTGAATTCCTATTCTGAATATGTGTTAGTGAATTCAGCTGTAAAGTCTTTGAGTCTGGTTAATTTTGGTACATAATTTTTTTATATGCATTTTTCTGTTTATTCTACCCAAGACCATGAGAACATCATATTATTGATTTTTAACTAGTGAAAGAGATACTAGAAATGAAAAGTAACACCAAAACACAGAACTTATATACATATTGAGAAAGGAAAATTTATATACAATACTTTTCTACTGATGAAGAAATATAAACTACTGCTTCTTTTTCTCCGAACGCACAGAAGATGATTTTCTAATTATTTCTAATATTACTCAGTCTACTTGAATATGGGCAGTTTTAGTTTTTTTTTCATATCTCACAGCTATAATGTATGACTAAATTATTCATGAAAACTGTAAAATGACTAGTGTACAAGGTGGTTTAAGTCCTACAATATTTATTTTCAAGGAACAAATAAGAGTTCAAACTAATTGATTACTAAGCTTAAGCATTGAACTCTGTGAATTTTGCTGCAATTAAATTTTCAAAGAATTCTATTAAGATAATCATCACTTGGATCTTCCTTTTTATGTTGCCTGGGCTCAATTTCCTTTACTGGCTAAATAAATATTCATTTGACAAAATAGTCTCTTTTAGCCTTGTGATTTGTCTTATGAAGATCTTTAAATAAACAGGAAGCACATTTTAAAACCTTATGCTATTAACCAGATCATGCTGTATCCCATTCTAGCTGTAATTTTTAAAGCATTAGACCCATAGAATTATAGTACAACAAAAAGGGCATTGAAATAATATATATGTTTCACATTGCATATCTATTGCCAAATTAATTTTATTGTCTATTCTTTCCAAAACATTAATACAAACGAATGTGAACATGAATTACCCTTTTAGAAGTTTCAAATGTACTACCTTCACTTGTCATTTAATTAGAATATCAAAATAATGAATCATATCAAGAAAAATTACAGAATCTATATTGGTAACTTTTATGTTTTAATTTAGTTGTGCTTGACAAAACATATATATTCTACATGTAATTTTTATGTCATGCACACATTGTAAAAATATTTCTACAATCAAGGTAATTTATACACCACTAACTCATTGTTTTCTTGCTGCATATGTGTGGATGGGTGCTTCTATATGTATATGTGATGAGAATGTCTAATGCATACTCTCTGTAAATATATCATTATTGCATGTTGTTAATGCTATGCATCACATCTCTAAAATTTCCTTATTCATAAATCCATGTCTGGGTCATTTAGCCAACAGTACAGTATTTCTCACACTGACCACACTAATAACTGTTCTTTTACTTTTGTTTTATGAGTTTATCATTTTCTATATTCCACACACACATGAGAAGTAGTACTTGTCTATATGAATGTTAATTGAGGTTCTACTCACTGGACTACTCTATGTTGTTAGAGATTCAATATTTTCTCCTTTTATTTTATCGTTCCCAAGATAATAAAGCCAACAAAAATATCTGTTGGCAGTTATATACACTGTTGGTTTATGTATAAATATAAAAATATGTCTATATTTTCTGTGCTAATAAATGCAATAAAATGTGTTGTTCAATAGTATATTAAGATCTAAATACTTAAGCAATATATTAATATCTCTCTATATAAAAATAAATTGAGTTTACAATGCACATTTTTTTTGAAATATTGAGTAGACATTTTAAAATGTCAATAAATAAGTTTCCTACATGATGCATATATATATATATATATATATATATATATATATATATATATATAATAGATTATTTATTAATAAATACACTTAGACTTGTGGATCATATATACATATAATTATACTCACACATATTTATGAATTTTCACTCTTTTCACTTTCCTTCTCCTCTTCCTCTCAGCATCTCTCCCCTAATTTCCTCTCTTCTTTTTCTCTCTCTTGTTTTTCTCCTTCTCCTCCATCATCTTTTGTAATGTTTGAGATCAAATTAGCTCTTACTTATTTTACACAGATTGCCTTTAAGGGACAGTAACCAAGTTTTGCCAATTTTTTGTTTGCTCCATTTTTGTAGTACTGGGTATTGAACCAAGGGCATGTGCTCTACCAATTGAATTACATTTTCAATTCTATGTAACTGATATTTTTATAATTGGAGGTTAGGGTTAAGGTTAGGGTTAGGGTTAGGGCTTTTACTGTCTGAAATCCAATGTACATTTTTTCTCTGTAGTCCATTAACTAGTCTCTCTGGATAACAATGGAAATATCTGTGGTATTTACATAAGTTTAAGGTGGTCATTAGAAATTATTTTTAGGGGATGTCTTTTAATGAAAAGCTAAGAGAACTGCTTATTCAATCAAAACCAGATCACCCAAAAAGAAAATAAAGAAATAAGTAGAAATTTTTATTAACACATCAATTTTTTTATCAAGCATATACAAATGCCCCATTTCAGTGAGTTAATTTAGATAGTTGCCAAGAATTTCCTTTCATTCTATGTTTTCTCTTTTAATTTTACTGGAAATTGTCAATGTCTAAGTATTGTAAAATATATTCGAAACAAACAATGCTAGGATATTAACAGTAAATTCAGCATGTTCATCGATTTTTTTTTTACTTTTGTGTTTGTCCATGTTTAAACTCAACTCAATAAAATTATTTAAGTTCCATCATGTTTTGTGATAGATAGATAAACAGAGAGACAAAGCAGAGATATTTTTCTTACTAATGTAATGATTTATTAAAAAGATATTGTTATTGGTTTTAGTTGAACACACAGGGACATTTATTCCACCTTAGCCATCAAGGCAAAGTCTCGGTGGCATACTTCTCTAGCATAAAAAGAAAAATTCAAGATGTCAATTTTTTTCAATTCATTTTACAGAAGTTCATTTATTCTGCTATTCATTCACAAATAGAAATATTGAAAAACTTTATTCTAAACCCCAAAGAAGCTTTACTTCAGATCAATTTATATGAACAATTTCTTAGCAAAGCATAGCAAGCTGTAAATATACCACATTCACAAGAAATACATTGCTTAAGGAGAAAATAAATAGTGCATAATTTTTCAGTTCGTTCATTCAAAAACCAAAAAGCATCTGCTTAAGAAAAGACAAATGGATTTTCTATTTCAGGGACTTTTCAACAACAACAACAACAACAACAACGAAAAACAATAGAAAGGAGACCTTTTATTTAGAATCAATAAAAGTCTACATAACAAACAATATTTTGCTCTTTTAGCAAGACAGTCTATTTCTTTTCAGGAAGCAGTATGTAAGGAACAGGGATGGAGGACAGAGATGTATTGCTCATAGCAATTAACGTGAAAACCTACATAAATAAAGGCAGTGGCTTTGTGTCAGTTTCAGACAGAGCTTTTGAACAAAACACTGAGACATCCTAACTATAAAGCCTAAACAAAGTAAGATATGACACTGTAAATCTGTTTGTAATCTAGTTTGAGTTTTTGGCTTGAAGGAGGATATATAAGTTAAAGAGCAAAAGTGATATAATCATTTAAATAATCAGATTTCTTCATTTTAGAAGTTTGAAAATCTTTTGTTAAATTAGCATCAGGAATATTTCTAAATGCATATTCTTACTGCATAAAATTCACCATTTCAGTTTATTGAAAATTTTTATGTCACTTAATTTTCCTTTCCTATAGTCCTGAATAATATACTTGTATCTAAGTTCTACTGTTTGTATTTCTTTACACATCTGTCCATCTGTCATCTACCTATTTACTTATACACTATGTTACAAGCACTTATTTGAGTAGAAGTATATTACTCTGATTTTCTTTACCCATTTAAGATTCTAGGTTATTTGAATTCTATACTTGATCTGTTACCATTGAAAATTGGAACACTCACACTTATGTGATATCTCAACTCCTTGTATTATTGTTACAATTTAGCATTATGTAGCATGCTAAACCTAGCCCTACAGTGACTTGAGATACCACGGTTACTTTGTACCCAAGGGGGGTCTTCACCTTCTCAGAGGAGACATATGCAGGGGACTGAGAAGATAGGTCAGGTGTGACTGAGAACTAAAGTGAATAAATAAATACAAAGAAAAAAGGAGATCATTTTTCTTGAAAATGTGGTCATTAGGAGTTTTGGAAATTTGTACCTCTTTGGCTCATCGTTCTGGTAGTATTGATAACTAGAAATGATAATTATAAAACTGAGCAAACAACTCTAGACTACAGAAAAGGTAAACAAAACCTAGGTATCTTTGTATGAAAAGTTTTATCTGCAGATTGGGAAATTTCATTTTCAAATGAATACATCTTAAAATAAGTAGTAGGTGTATCACCATATAATAATGAAACACATTTAATTTGCTTTAGTGTTTAAAGTAATTATAATCTTTGAATTCTAGTATTAAATATTGCTGCCAACCTTAAGGGAAGATGAAAATACAGAAACCAAAGATAGTTACAGAGCAGAAAATGAGAAAATATGCTCAACCCAAAGAAACATCTGACTCATGTTTCCTCCTCACATGGATCATGGACCATTTTTGAAGATGAAGTAGACTGAGTATAAAGCCAATAAGTTAAGGATGACTGCTGCTGAAGAGAGTCTTTTAGAAACATCAGGGCCATTGTACTCATGAACTCAAAATAAGTAATTATTGCCTGTACAAGGTCAAGTTTGTCAAAAGTCCAGCATCCAGCATTGATAAAATAAATATACAAAAAGCTTTACCACTCACTCAAGAACACTGATAGTTAAAGGAATGTTGGGATAAAGAAATACAGTTTTCTTAGGGCAGTGGACTGAAACAGATGCAGATACCCACAGCTAAGCATTGGGTGGATGTCAGGCACCCTTGTGGAAAAATTGGGGGAAGGATTGAAGACACTCGAGGAGATGGCAACCTGTTGGAAGACTAACAATGTCAACTAACCTGGATCTCTGGGAGCTCCTAGAAACAGAGCTACCAACCAAAGAGCATACGAGGCCTGGTCTGAGGCCTCCTGAACATATATAGCAAAGAGCTGCCTTGTTTAGCCTCAGTGGAAGAGGATATGTCTAATTCTGTAGGCTTGATAGACCAGGGTAGGACTATACAAGAGGAAGGGGACTGCCTGCTCAAAGGTGGGGTAGGAGGGATGGGTTAGGAACTCTTTTAGAAGGATGGGGCATGAGCAGCATTTGAGAAGTAAATAAATAAAAATGTTCTCAGAAAAAGTTTTTCCAACATATATTATTTTTATTTTAGTAAAATGGTATAAAATTTTAGTTCAGTGGTATGACAGTAAAATAAACATAGCAACTTGTTTGAAGAGTAAAACATGGGATATTCTCCACAGTAATGTTCCATATTATTTTTTTAAGATGTATGCGAAGGAAACATGACAATGCTGAATAGATATAAATTTCAGATTTTATCATCTTATATCCATATGTTCCTTCCAACATTTATGGAATGAATACCTATCATTTAAGATTGCTTTCAACTTGCTGGTAACATTCACAAAATGCTTATTACAACACACACACATACACAAACATTGTCTTCAGTCAAAAGCATTAAAGTTTTCATGATTTAAGAATCAGTTTACGTGGTAAACCTGATTACAAAGGAATTCAAAAGCACAGTGAAGTTGATTACATTGGTTTCCTGAAGGCAAGTTAAACATAGGCTGGGGTACAAGGTAGGGCAGTGAGGTAAGTACACAGTCTTAAACAATTTCAAGGTAGGGTATTAAAAGGCTGCAGAGTATGCCAAAAGTAGCCTCTGATGGCAAAAATATATTCTCGGAAACTGCATCACAGCATATAGAAAACAAAAACTAAACACTCTGTGAGTCATGTTTTTATTACCACCAACCTAAGGTATATCAAGCAAGTTTACTCTGCTCTTATGCTAGAAAATAGAGGTGAAGACTCTGTAGGCATGTTTGACTTCTCCATATTCAATGAGTTGTGTTGTCTTCAACAATGAGAACTTGTTGTCATTTTGTGGAGAACAACCTACAATTTTGACAGTAGCCTGGGTTTTCTGGGTGTTCTCAAAGGACCACTTTTCCAAAAACTCAATTAGATGCAACCTTATCCTGGTACTAGAAGCTTCATTTGATGACATGGGGTGGTATGTTGAGATTCTGTAATTCACTAAGAAAAGTTTAGAGACTGAAGGAAAGACCATCCAGAGACTAACCCACCTCGGGATCTATCCCATATACAGTCACCAAACCACTATTGTGGATGCCAAGAAGTGCATGCTGACAGGATCCTGATATAGCTGTCTCTAGAGAGGCTCTGCCAGAGTCTGACAAAACAGATGTGGATGTGCACAGCCAACCATTGGACTGAGGACAGTGTCCCCAATAGAGGAGTTAGAGAAAGGATTGAAGGAGCTGAATGGGTTTGGAACCCCATATGAAGAACAACAATATCGACCAATCAGACTCCCCAGAGCTCCCAGGGACTAAATCACCAACCAAAGAGTACACATAGAGGGACTCTTGGCTCCAGTGGCATATGTAGCAGAGGATGGCCTTTGCAATGGGAGGAGGGGCCCTTGGTCCTGTGAATACAAAATGGATGCCCCAGTTTAGGGGAAAGCCAGGGCAGGGAGTTGAGAGTGGATTGGTGGTTTGGGGAACATCCTCATATAAGCAAGGTGAGTGAGGATGGGATAGGGGTGTTTCCTGTGGAAACCAGGAAAAGTGATAGTTTGAAATGAAAATAAAGAAAATATCAAATAAAAAAGAAAATATTAGATCTTAGTTCCTGTTACAATTCCTACTGGTAGAATCTGTCTTTTTACTTCCTTCCTTGCTTGCTTGAATATTTTTTTATTGACTTTTGTTTTTCTGTTCCTTAAATTGTATAGGTAAGAAGCAAGGCTTATTGGAGAACAGCTAGATGTAGAGAATGATTTCCATGGAAGAATAAGGAAGCCTAGGAAATCAAATTTTTTTCTGGGACCAGGATCTGTCCATGTAGTGTATGGTCTAACTGAAAAGTCATTGGTAATGCTTAGGTGACATTCTCTTGCACTCATTTCGCAAGACGGGAGAGCACTGAGAAACACTCTGGTGTACCCTATATCTGTATGCATTATGAAAGTACTAGCCCTCAAAAAGTCACAGAATCTGCAGAGCTGATTTCTTTTTCCTCTTTCAGCTGGAGACAGTGGAAGCTAATTGTGATTATTTCAAAAGCTTTCTTTTCCACTGTAACAATTTTTAGGGCAGTAGCAGGGCCTGTGTCAAACTGAGCACTATCAAACCAAGACAAAGTCATCATTTATTTACACATATGACTCTAGTATTTTATGGACACTGGGAAAGTCACTTTTCTTCCTTAATAAAGTGTGTACTCTTGTAAATTGGAAATAATTTAATAGCCAAACACACTGTTGTTTCTCACAATTCTGACAGCAGTAGACTGAGGTAAACCACACACTTTGGGTAAGCTATCTAGGATTCTGAAGAGCAGTAAAAGACCAGAGTTGAGGGTTACTTCTCTTTGTAATAAGAGTCACAAAGCTGAGACTATCAGATTCCTACCTTCCTCGACAAGTATGTACACCAGCTCAGAAGTCTACAAAAGCCTAGATTTCAAGTGATAAAAAAGAAGAAATTCATGTGTTTATGCTGAGTAATTATTCTAACATGCGGAGTAAGAATTTTGAAAAAGAAATTCATGAACCCTGTACTGTGCACTAGTTTGAGAATTACCTTTAGCTTATACTGATTGGTACATATTTATTAGTGACATGAAGTCCAATGCTTTTAACCCATCTTTTCTTTCTCAGTGTTAAAGCAGCTTGGTGCTTTAACTATGCTCTACAGAAACATCAAGTTTTGCATTGGTTTATGTAAAACACTGCCTTTTAGACTGTATTTTTAGTATGGATGTTTTGAAACAGAAGGTTGTTGAATCGTCTAAGAGGTTTACCTAAGGATGCTATTTGCAATATTGCCTTCTTTAGATCCTGAATGCCCCAAAATTTCATTAATTTAAAACTCCACATTTTATAGATAAAAAGTAAAAAATGCAGCCGAGATTTGTGTGAGGAATTATTGGCTAAATTAGGTTAGAGTAATGCTGTTTTCTGTCTTTTGCTGATGTATTTGTCAGAGAGAGATATGAGAAAGTGAAGTTCTCATAATAGTTTATGAGAAGAATAAAAGAGAGTAGACAGATAACCACTATCACTGCTGCAGATTGCTAAAAGAAGCTTACTAACTTGGGGATAAAAAAGATGTCCCAGGGCCTTATCAGCAAATTCAATTACAAATGCAAAGCCAGGAGGTTTATAAACTCTAAGCTAAAATCAGATTCTGATCACTTAGAGGCATCCTGGTTCCTTTTCATAGGTCTAAACCCCACAGCTTGATGAAATAGGAGGAAAATGGAAAGCATGTATTTTGAGGCAAGGGTGTTATGTTTAAAATAATGAAATAGATCTGCATGGAGGAGCTTAGCTAGCAGATTGGCCCAGCAGGTGCCCTCATTAGGACAGTTTCTTGAAGCTGCGGATTGGTAGCATAAATAGGAAAGCGATACCTTGGATATAGTCCTTAGACACAGGTATCCATCTTCAAACTAAACTGTCCTTTGAAGAATTATTGGGTCCACAGAAACTGATCCTCTGCTATATTCTTGATATCAGGCACAATAAGTATTACTACATATTGCAAATGAACACTGCTTGCTCCAATTTAAATTGTTTGTGTGCTATATTCCCAGCATGCACATGTACTGGAATAAACAATTTTCAAAGACTATTTTACTTTTGAAAATTGGGGCATTTCTTTTAGTTTTAATGTGAATTAATGAGGTACAACATGAGGTGAGCCTTTTAGGTACAACATCATCATAACTTTATTCTGTATCATATTTAGTCACAGATTCCCAAATTGCATGTGTGATTTATATAAGTATCTACACATTTCAAATGCAACAGAATTCAAATAATTCTCATCATTTGTATGTGATATATGTGGGGTAAATATGAAGTGTCTGTGTATGTGCAGAGGCCATGGGAGGTAGTTGAGTGTCCTGCTCTATCATATTCCCCGTGAAACCATTGCTAAAGTGTCTCTCACTGAGCCTGAAGTTTGACGGGTAATGAACAAGTCTCAGTTAGCCCCCCGTCTCTGTGTCTGACTGCACTGATGTACCCATGCCCAGCATTTTACACAAGTTCTTATGATTTGAACTCAGTTACTCATGCTTGTACTACATTCTTATCTAATCAACAGTAGGACATGGAGGACATGGAGCCTGAACTGGTCTTCTCTTTCAATGACCCAAGCTGATAACTCTAACATATACTACCAAGGTGATCAGCAAGAACATAGAGAAGAAAAATATACTTAATCTCAGTATTTTAAAATAAGACTGATAATGTTAAAAAGATATAAAGTCAAATAATTGTGGTTACATATAGCAGTAGCTTAAAGCCCTTTAGGAGTCTTAGAAGTCATATGATAAGACGCCTAAAAAGAGAGAATGTGAAGGCAGAACCAGCCATTGCCTGTAATCAGACAAGTGTTCTAATGGAGGGATTGAGACACAAACCAAGTCACCAAATTTTTGACCCAAAATTTGTCCTTCCTTTAACCTGTGGAGGAGTAAAGATGGAGCAGACATTGAGGGAATGGCCAGCCAATCACTGATCCTGTTTAAGACCCATTCCAGGAGAGGGAGCACCTTCCCCTGATATTGTTAATGAATTTTTGCTACATATGCAGACAGGTGCCTAGTATAACTGTCATCAGAGCATATTTACCTAGCAACTGTTTGAAACCGATGCAGAGATCCACAGGCAAACATTAGGCAGAGCTTTTGGAATCATACAGACAGGGGTGAGGAAGGGTTGTAGGAGGCAGAGGGATCAAGGACAAGGTAAGAAAACCTATAGAAACAATTCACCTGGGCCTATATTGGCCCACAAAAACTGATTAGCCTACCAGGGAGAAGCATGGTGTTGTCTTAGAATCTCTGTACATATGCAATAATTGTATAGCTTAGTCTTCATGTGGAACTCCTAAACACAGGGTCAGGGGTCTTTTCTGACTCTGTTGCCTGCCTTTGTGACCCTTTCCCCCAAATAGCTCCAGCCTTAGTAGAAGATGTGATGCTCCTATTATTACTGCAAATTATTGTGCTGAGGCTGCTTGATATACATGGGAGCATATCTTTTCTTATCGGAAAAGAAGGAAAGGAGTGGATGGGTAGGAGTAGGGAAATTGGGGCCACAAAGGACTGGCAAGAGATCAGGGAGGAAAAACTAGTTAGGATATGAAGTTCGCTAATTAAGTAAATTATGAAAGTCAAACAACAACAAAACAAAAACAACATAGCAGCTTAAAATCAATATATGTCTCCAAATTCCTCAATGTCGGAACAGAATCCAGGAATGGAGTCTTTTAGGAGACTTCTTTGCACCTGTGAGAAAACTCCAAGGAAACAAGGCTCCTGCCAGTGATCTAAGTTTCTACAAAAACACAGAATTGTTCTCAGAATGTGCTTTTGTGCCTCTCCAAGGTGTAGTGGATAGGAAAGAATTTGCTTTATAGTATTCAGTACAACTGGGTATTGTTTTTTGTATGTATCTATGGAAAACATGGTTTTGTCATGTGAGGCTTTTTCTTCTGCCAGATTTAGCTGGTCCATTTGATTTCACAATTTGTTCAGGTTACTCTTCTTAACCAGCAAAGAATAAATTGTCTATTGTCTAATATTCTGAATAAAAACTACTATTGCATGAGACTTTAATCCACTTCATTGTTAGTCTCTATTTTCTGAGGTTCACAATTCTAGTAACATTGTGGTAAACACTTCAAAATGGTTATGGATCTTGCGACTATGGACAACGGTGATTCCAGTTTCAATTTAAGTTTGCCATTTGTTTGTACCACTTAATCATTACAAGAAATTCACATGAAGTTTTCTAATTAATTTTGTAGATAAAATTTTAAAATTTCATTGCGTTTTAGTGTTTGTGAATCTTCTCACCTAGAAATAGAGTGTCAGTTTTTTAATTAGTCTGATAATTCCTAAAATTAATAACTAACAATTACCTGGAAATTGTATATTAGCTATTAATTCATTCATTAATTCTTCAAATTGAGAATGAAAATTTGTAGATATTGATTTTTTCAATGCAGAGAAACTGAAAGATAATACGTTAATTCATACATGCACACAAACACATGTATATATTTCTAAATACATAGTTGCAACCTCCTCAGAGTTTTATGTGAGATGCTTTCTCCTCAAAATGCCATGACTTACACCAATAAAATCTCACTAATATGACTGCCTAGACATGAATACAATGCACTGGATAAGGACAATGACATCAGACATGCTAATGTGGACTGAAGAAAGCACAGGAAGCCTGAACCCTGTGCAAAGAGGTACTGGCTCCCAAGGAATGCTGAACAAGGAAAAAATAACCTTGCTTAGAGATGAGTATACTGGTTAGCTATCCAATACTAACTGATCAGGTCTAAAATCATACACAAAAGTAATATTATATGGAGTAAACAGATTCTACATACATATTTAGAAATTACATTTTTAAGAAGTTCTTAATTAGTTTCACATTATAAAATTTCTTACCACAGACACACACTTACACCAGTGTAGCTGGAATTAAAAAGAAAGTATAAGCCACAGGAAAAGCAGAAACATTTTTTACTAATATGTAGTAATTTAAAATATCTAGAGAGCAGTCGGATTTCAAAATATAAAAGTTTGTGATAAAGACTTTGCTTGTTTTACACATAAAAGCACATTCTTTAAAGTATATTCCGCACATAAAATATTTCATTTGTTTGTAAATGCAGTGTAACAATGAAAATTTCTTTTTCTTGTTATTTTCTATCTTGCTTCTTGGCATATCCTCTGTATGTGTGTCTCCCTGTGCAAAGGAGGACATCACTTCTTTACTTTAGGCCGTCTAGATTAATGAAAAATCAGCTACACTCGAATTTAAGGGTCAGAGTTTTCTTGTGTCTCTGTTAACATTGCCTAAGGGATTCTTTCCTCTGCAGAAATTTCACATTCAATCATAGCTTACTCTGGGGGCATTTGTCATAGTCTTGACAGGTTGGATAAATGGTTAGTTAAACCCAGGGTGAAGGTCAATAAGGACAAGACTGAGGTAGGTAAATTAAAAGAAAAATATCAGTTATAACCAGCTTGTTATGGAATGACTAGTTAGGCTCAAATAGAGCAGAACTGCAAGCATCAGGTAATAGATTTACAAGCATAGATTTTGACTTTGCAGTAATAGGCAATCAAAATCAAAACTCTACTTTTGTACAGTTGAAATCAAGACCTGAAAGCTTGTTGTCATCTTCCCATCATATTTCTTGTTGACAGCAACATTAATAAAGCAAATTTTTAAAGGTGTAACAAAACCAAGATGCAAGACAAAATTAAAGGAGCAAAAGTTGTACTGTTCACAATGCTCTGCATGCTGAAGGTAACGAATAGAAGAAACATTAGCTGTATTGTCCAAGAAGTCTGAAGAGTTCTATCCTCAGAAGGAATGGTCATGGGCTTCAGGATAAAGACGATGGTTGCATAATCTTAAAATATTAACATCCATACTCTTGAATATGGATGAGAAAAATTCCAAACACATTTGTATTCTGAAACTTCAATAATACTTAAATAATTGAGTATTATTTCAAATATGAATAGTTTAAATATTTTAAACTAATGTAAATAAACTTATTGAATACATTTACATAAGTTTAAATAAAATATTCTATTTTTCATTTTTCAATTAATTTACTGGAGATTTTCAGCCATGCTTAGAGGTCAAAACAGTAGTATCCATATATTAATTAAAAAAATAATTATTAAGAGAAGCAACCACTGAATGAATGAGATATTTCCTTAAGCCTCCCAGAATTCTTCTGGTATTCAGCAAGGGACAGGGCTAGAATAATATGTTTAGAACTGGAAGCCTCATCTACACAGTCATTAAAATTATGTTAATGACACTATCATGAGCAGTTCCCAAACAATAGGAAACTGCCTATGTAATTAATGTCTTTCTTGAATCTATTTAGTCTTTAATTTTTGATAATGAATAACACATTTTAAAACATTTGCTCATAATACAAGCTATTCCCTTGAACTTATAACTTGATGAAAGCAACCAGTGCCTTCAATTCATTTTCTGAAGACACTAAATGTTGAATCCTTCAGAGATTCACCTGCTATTATAAATTTCTTGTACCAACACAGTCTCATTTCTAGGAACTATTGTTTGAGAAAATCCTCATTCAAAATTTTTATAAACATGAATAAATATTCTCTGCATGGCAATGCATTCAACATATTAAATTGAAAGTGTAAGTAATTGAAATCCAAGTTGAACAGAAAATGAACACAAAAAATTAAATGGTAAATGTTCGTCCATGCTAGTAATATAATCACATTATGTTTGGATTCCTATAAACAAAATTTACTCACAAATTATTTTTCTAAGCAGTTTATTTTGAGTAGACTTTAATTAAATTTTAGAAATGGTGTTGTTGTCTTTGTATTCTAATATTCAGACTAAAGCATTCAATATATTATATTAAAGCAAAAGTCAAACAATGAAGTTTATCTGGAAATATTTTATATTATTTTTTACTGTATTTAGAGAATTATATGATATTACTTAATCTACACAAGTTTGCTTATAAATAAGGCTTTTACATAATAATATGATATAAATATAAATTCCATTAATTTAAATTAGACATTTTAAGGATTTCTAAGTCTACTCTATTATAAAAATTCATTAATTTTTAACAACATTTGAATATTTTTTATCAAAATCTGATATTTTCCAAATTAATTTATAGGTGATTTTCAAATTGTCTATATAAATCTGTGAGTGTCTATTTCTTATTATTTTCTAAAGACTTATTAGTGATAATATCATGTCTGATGTCAACTATGAATGTCAGTTAATAATGCAGAAGACTGGACTGTAAAATAAAATTGGATACTAAAACCAGTTACCATCTAATATATTGAAGACAATAATTACATTCTAATTTTATATGTATATAAATGTATATAACAAAGTAGTTGATAAACATATTAATTTCTTTTCTTTGATACTGAGAAATGCAATTCTGTTTTATGTTATTAAATGTAAATAATTTGTTTCTTCTTTTTTGTTTGTTTTTATTAAATTACTTTATTTATTAACATTCCAAAAGTTGCCCCTTCCCAGTCTCCCTTCCACAAGTTCTTCACTACATCCCCCTGCCTCTGATTGGGTGTCCCCCAACGTGCCCACCCAACCCCCTTCACCACCACCAGCATCCATCTTCTCTGGGGTATCATGTTTCCACAGGATTAAGTGCATCTGCTCCCACTGAGTCCATACAAGGCAGCACATGTCCCTGGGGATTATTCTAACTAACTAAAGATAGTTAAAGAAAGCAGACACACTGAAAACTTCATTCCTACTAAAAGATGAATCTTTCAAAATGTTTTTTTTATTTTTATTTTGGTGAGAATGAGATTTGGAATGCTTTGATTCATATTTCTTACTGAAAACAGGAAGAATACTTGCCCAAACTAGAGCATTTTTATTTGTATCAGGAATATTTTGAATTGTGTAGGAAGGAGTTTTCTTGTGGGACATAGAGCCTGACCACCACAATATGCACTAGGCCAAAGTTACTGTAGCACTTACCATAGTTAAGAAACAGAAGCATTAGTCATCAGCGTATGTTGCCTACAGTCTTTCTCTGTATGTTGTGCTCTACCTGCTTTCTTTTATCACTCAGGACACTCTACTCATGGGCGTCACCACCCACAGGTGCACTGGATGTTTCCATGTCAATTGCCAATAAAGGAAATGTCTCATGTACACACTGATATTATGAAGATATTTTCTAAACTGAAATTTCCTCTTCTCAGATAATTCTTATTTGTCTCAGGAAAACACACATATAGAGACACAGAAACACACACACACACACACACACACACACACACACACATGCACTACTACCACCACCACCACCAACAACAATGATAACAACAACAGCAACAACAAGAACATCTAACACCACCAACAACAACCCTGGCTGCACTATACATCCTTTGTATAAATTGAAGAATATGGAGAAAAATGTTTTTCAGAGAAAGAAATGTTAACTACTGACAAATATCAATGAAGATGACTAAACAATGAGGAGAGAAAGATGTAGAGTCAGCCATAGGAAATACCCAGGCCAGAAAGGGCTTTACTTGGTCTTGTTATCTATGTAGTTTCTTTCAGTAATCTTATGTACTTGTGTAGTTTGGTTTAAACTTCAATGATTTTTCACCTAGCTTGCAAACTAGTTATCACATTTTACAAATTAATTCTTTTTTCATAGATATTTAATACATTGTTTGTCTGGGTCTCTGTTCTGTTTCTGCCTTTGGTCTTCAGCTTTTCCTGCCTTCCTTCATTACTTCTAATCTACTGTACTAACTTTTATCCTATTTTAGGCATTTCGTCCTTTCTCTTCTTTCTCAATTTCTCTCTACTTCTCTTAATGTTTATCCTTTTCTCACTCCCTGTCCAGAAAAGATAAAACACTATGACTAGTCAATTACTAAATATATTATCCTATTACTCTTTCAAATTAAGAGTTAATAATTTTTTCCTGTGCATGCAAAAATAGGTAAGTGTAATCTTCACATTTAAAAGCTTTTTAACTATAACTTTAACTTTAGCTGTAACTTTAACTATAACTATAAATTAAGGGTTTATAATTTTATTTTTTCGGGAAACTTATTAGTTAGGAAATATTATAAAGAAGTTTCCTTAAATCTTATGAAAATACATATTGTGTGGTATATGATATGTTTATTGATGAGTGAGACACTGGGTACAAGTAAGAGCTGCAGTCCTTGCATACTATCATGTAGATAGAAGGACTGGAGCCAAACATGTGGAGAAGTCAGTGTTGCCATGACAACAGCAAGGATACCTGTGGTGATATGGACCAAAATTTGAAATGGGGAGTGCTTATCGAAGCTACAGAAGGTAATATCATAGTTAAGCTCATGTTTCAGAAAATATATCTGCTGTGGATAATGCTTATGGTTAAATATAAATAGTTAAAACCATGAGTATTTACAACAGCAGTATTTTTTTGTTTTTTAGGTATACATCCTAACAAGTATCAGACACGTTCCAATCCTAACAAGAAGTATGTGTCATAAATAGGACTGGAAGCTTGGAGCCTGTCCTCTGTACACTTTTTTTTTCTCTGCAATGGGGACATTGTATTCTGCTCTATTCCCTGTCACCATCCCTCCCTGAAACTTGGCTTACACTTAACTTTTCTTTTTCTAGCCCTATAGAGTCATAGCCAGTTCATGGGCCCAGTCTGTTCAGCAGTCAACTTTAAAAACTTAGCATGTGCTGATTGACTTTGCATGCCCTTTTCCTTGGGTTGTATGTATTTAATACTTCGGTTTGATTTCTATTGTTGGAAAATATTAAACCAAGTCTGGTTTGTGAAAAGAAAATGGGAAAATAATATAAATGAAACTGAAGTATTGAAATTATGAAGTATAGAAGTGTTGAAAATATATTATGACAGACATTTCTCTAACAATAGGAACAACATGAATTTTGTTGGTCTTTCTGGTTATGCTTTTATATGACTATGTATCAAGCTGGATTACTACTTCTTTGAAATATACTATGTACAATAAAATACATATCCTAATCAATTAATTACAGTGTTTGAAATATTTGTAAAATTTTACAATGAGTTCTATACAAATGCACATGCTACAAATGTACTTTGCATAATGAAATGCTGCCTTATTCAGTGGGAAAGATCTCTTTTTAAAATAGTTATCTAACATTAAAAAGCACAAATCTGAATTGTCCACTACTTTTCCTAAATTTCAATTCTATCTCTGCAATCTGTAGTTTGTATATCTTTTCTATGTGTCTCATGTCGGTCTATTACTAACAATGGAAATTTCTGTATATTTACTCAACAGCACATGGTGTGAGAAAGCAATGAGTCATTTTTGTGTAAAAATATTTAACAAACGTTTATGAAAGATAATATAAATCTATTCATTTCAACCCACCTAAAGTAGTGTCAAAACATCAAATTTTCTACCTGTATCCACAAGGCAATTCAACCTATTTTGTTTGTTTGTAGGTTTGTTGATAAGTAAATCACTGCATTTTATATAGTTGTTTCAGTAGAATGTATATTTAACTCTTCTATTTCTGTGTCTGTCTCTGTCTCTGTGTCTGTCTCTCTGTCTCTCTGCCTCTCTCTCATAAATACA
>NW_021620995.1:6100500-6135307 GCF_004785775.1 Grammomys surdaster
ACACAGAGAAATAGAAATACAATTTATAATTACTTATTTGTGAGAAACAGCAATATGTAAGGGGGAATATTACAGTGGATTACAGGCTGAGTTCCAGCTTTTCGAACAATAGTTGTTCACAAATAGAAAGTCCAAGGATCCAGTAGCTGTTTAATCTGCAAGGCTGAATGTCTCAGTGCTTCTTCAGATTATACCAAAATCCCAAAGAAGAATGCCCTAATGTCATTTAAAGTATGGTCCTGCCAATAGAAATAAGAACAGTCTGGAAAAGAGTGAAGTCTTCCTTAGTCCACGCCCTTTACATAGTATGAAACAATAGTTAAAAATATTTTAAAATGTCTGTCCACATTCCCAATTCAGAGATCCCAATTCAAGTGAACCTTCCCACATCAAGTTATTTAGTTTAGAAAAATTATTCATAGGTGTAACTATTTTCTTGGGTTTAAGTTGATGTCAGGTGCATTTAAGTTGACAACCAAAAATAGACATCACACTTGATTATATTATTTTCTTAAATGCAAGTTAAATTCAAACAGGCTGAGTACACAGTAGAAAAACAAGATTAATAGTTATAAATGATCTCATGACATCTTATTAATTTGATTTAGAGGAAAGACAAAGTTCTGTTTCTATAAGATATCTCTAATACATGCTAGATTAATAGATGTATACATGTCACAAAAACATGTATATTCTGTTACAATAATGTATATACACACAATGTAATGGTTATCACAAATTTTCTACATAGCTTAGCATAGTATCATAAAATTAGAAAATCTTGATTGAGGAATCTCCTCAATCAACCTTTTTCTACAAGCATGTCTACAAAGGGATCATTGTTACTGTCAATTGAAATATAAGTTACCAATCCACTACAATTTGCATTCTTTATGGGGAAGATAGTCCTGAGATTTATAAAAAATGCAAATTATTCATAAGAAATCAAGCAAGTCAGAGAACAAATCAGAAAGAAACATACTCTCAGTATTCTACTTTGAGGTCCTACTTTTAGTTCCTTCCTTATCATCTCCCACTTATATACTGTGATCTAAAAATGGAAGGCAGAATAAAAACAACCATTCCTGAATCCTCAATTGCTATTTGTCACACCAGTGCTTTAGCTCTGTAATAGAAAGGAAATTGTAATATATATATATATATATATATATATATATATATATATATATATATGTGTGTGTGTGTGTGTGTGTGTGTGTGTGTGTGTGTGTGTGTGTATCTTTAAGATTGTTAAAACTATGGTTAGGTTAGGATTTTTAAAATTTAAAAAGCATACGCAGTTCTGTGAGTTTGAATCAGGTTATTATGCGAACACTGCACAAGACTGGTTATCTAATGCTTCAGTGATTCAGTTTGAATACACCAAGTCCATATGGTCTGTGTTTCAAAGATTTTGTCTTTAATATGTGATACTATAGTGAGGTAGCCAAAATATCATCAAATGTAGCATGCTTAAAAATGTAGGGCCTCTGAAAATTCATAATAGAACTGGAATAGATGAAACAATCTATTCCTTTCTGTCATATGTCTGTCTGTCTATCATTTATCATCTAAGTATAGCCCTAGCTTTCTAGCTATCTAGATCTCTACTTCCATCCTCCTCTTATTTTGCTTTCCCTCATAATGTGATAATTTTACCAAACTACACAATAGGAGGTACAAATATGAAGTGGTTCCAAAGGTAGACACACAGAATAGCATGCTGTAATCGTTCTGAAACAGTAAGTTACAATAACTCCACCTCTCTTTCTCTGTCTCTGTCTCTCTCTGTCTGTCTGTCTGTCTGTCTCTCTCTCTCCCGCTCTCTCTCTCTCTCTGTCTGTCTCTCTGTCTCTCTCTGTCTCTCTCTGTCTCTCTCTCTCTCTCTCTCTCTCTCTCTCTCTCATTCTCTCTGCATGTTTGTGTATTTTTGTGCATGTCTGTGCTTGTACATGTGCACATGTGTGTGCATGCATGAAAACATGAAGAAATTGCTCTAGCAATATCCACATTGTTTTTTGAAATACCTTCTCATATACCTTTAAATAAGTCAAGTAGGCTAGCTAGCCAACTAACCTGAGAACACTTTTATCTGCCTCTCTACTATTTAGCTTCCAAGCACACCAAATTGCCCAGTTTTTAAAGGAAAGTGAAAATCCAACTCAGATATTTTTGGTTGTATATAGTTCATTTCAGTCAGAATTACATCTACAGTCTTAATCTTTGCATTGATTGTATCTGCCAAAATGTACAATAACAAGGGCAAGACTAACACAGATCAGCAACACTGAGAACAAGGGTGATTTGTGGATCTATAAATAGTTATATAGTTTGGATACCTTTGAAGTTGACTTTGAAGGGATTTGACAAGTAACAAAAAAGGAGAGAAAGAATAGTATAAGTTGAGTACATATGAGGAGGTCTCAGAAGTCCAGAATATTGATTATTGATAAAAAGTCAAGCAGTAAATTTGTGGTCATGAGATTCATGATAAAGTTAAGAATAGTACAGGCCACAGCATCTTAAATATGTGAAATGATCTGATCTTTTTGTACTATGTCATAAGACATAGTGGATGATTAAAATTAAAGTGTCAGATAAGTTTACCTGTTGAAGAAATGTTCTAGGTAGCTAAAGACAAACACAAAAGCAAAGATATTACTGGACATTCTTAGTCACAGTTCTTATAGCATATGTTGAAGTTAGAGTTAACATTGGTGTGATGAAAAGTATTTATTGCCCTGACAGTTTCATATAATAGTTCATTAGTAAAGCAGTGGAGGCAACAATTTACTAAAGGTAAACACTTGAAGGCAGAAAAGAGATGATGCAGAAGCCAGGAAGGAGTGTTGCTTACTGGGTTGTTCCTCATGGCTTGCTCAGCCTGTATTCTTAGAGAATCTAGAACCACCAGCCAAGGGATAGCACTATCCACAGTGAGCTGGGGCCTCATCTATCATTCAGTAATTTAAAAAATGCCTTAGAGTCAGATCTTATGATGCTACTCTTTCTATTGAAACTGACTCCTTTTCTATTTCACTAACAAATATGAAATTGGCATATAAGTATCCAGAACAGCATGTTAGAGCAAAAATCAGATTAAATAATAGATTTATTTAAAAAACAAAAAGCCAATTTACTTTTAAGTAAAGGAAGTCTATGATACTTAAATGAGCGTGGTGGTACCCATGACCCTATCATGCTAGTCAAATGCCCTACCAATAAACCACAACTTGACTACACACATACACACACACAAACACACACACACACACACACAAACACACACACATACACACACACACCACATGTTCTTTCTCACACACATGTTTTAATATGTATGTGTGTGTGTGTGTGTGCGTGTGTGTGTGTGTGTAAGAGACATGGTGGGATTTATTTCAAAGATTTACCAAGGTAATCCTTTTAAAAGAAAGACATGGAATATTCTGTTTACACTGGATATCTTTGGGAACTATCCCAAGATTTATTGGACATCTGGAGCTAGTTCAGTGCTGGTTCAGTGTTTCCGAGCTGCAGTGCTTGCTGGTAGCAAACCTTTATCGTTTACAAGGTCGGTGTCATATTAGCTCTGAAAGTAGGCTGATTGCAAGGTGTACTAGATCACAGGGGCAGGGGTGCTTTGGCTGAGATTTCAGAAGAAAGCTTGCTGTGAATGTGCATCAGTGTACATCAGCAGCTCTATCCCCACAAGACCCACCATCACAGAGCATCTAAATTGTAGCAAGAACACAACACAAAGAGACTCATAGGTGCTTTGGTTTGTTTTGTCCACTCTGTTTCCTGCTTTCTCATTTCTGAGAGACCACCAGTGACCCATCTCATTGTATTATGGCTTGCTAGCATGTAGCATCCTCTTGGTTTCTTAAAAAGATTTCACGTAATGGTTTACCTGAATCTCAGAGGATACTTTAGACTCGGCCTGTTGAGAAAAGCTGAAGGATATACTGACTGTATTTTGAACTGTGAGACAGAGATGAGACATTGTGGATCAGAGATAGAATGTTGTCTTAGATCAAAAAGAAGTCTCTAAGGCCCATGTGCTATTTCTAATTAAATGATAATTTAACAATGTTTATCTTTAGTTGCCTTTTATATGTCTACCACTTTCTGTGAATTTAACAGACAAAATTGATTAAATAAAAATTATGTGTATGATTCCTACAAAATTATGTACACAATTAAGTTTATAAATATACTCAACACTTTTATCTTGCTAAAATAATTTGGCATAAATAACTAAATATATTTAATTAAAAAATAAATGCATACATTTAAAAATACACAAAAGTGAAGTATGTCTGAATAAAACCTTTTCCTCTATTATTAGCTTCGAAATTTCAAAACATATCAGAACTAGTGTCAATAAAATTGAAATTTTTGTGTCTAAAAAGGTATTCAGTCAAACAACTAACATAAAAAGATATGAATCTTCAAACAAATACATTAGAGAAAATAGTCATTTATAATAGTCATGTCAGTGATACATCAAATTTTATAATCATGTCACATATAAGCAGCTGATTACATTGCGTTGATCTTGTGATTCCATGAGACAGTCTTTTACCTGTTGTTCCTGCTCCTTGTCATTTTCCTCTGCTCTCATTTCCACCTCTGCCTTTTCTTTCTACTCTTTGATTTTGCTTTTTATTTATGTTGAAAAATCTACAATTGTCAAGGTATCAATCCCTGTTTCTCCTGGTATCCTATTGTAGACTGCACATTCAAGGATAGAAGAAAAAATGCACACTTGTCCTTGATGTAAATTTCAACTCTAGGGACCCACTGTTAATTTCCTAATACAAAGTAAAAAAGAATTCCATAGGGAAGATTCTTTAAAAGTTTGTCAAATTTTTGTTTGTATCTTAATATACATGCGTGCTTTAAACTTGCATTTTACCTATAAAAAATACTCAATCTTTTAAAATATATTAAAAGTCTCAAGTGACTATTATAGTCGTATATATTTATTTTACAATGTAAAAGGAAAATGCATCAAATTTTCTCTCTTCACACAATATGTTTATCTCTTCCTAATGATTTTCTGCTATACATGTAGATAAGTCTGTGCTTGGCCCAGTGGTCATCAGAGTGAAGGGCATCCATCAAATGTTGGCAGGAGATGCAGAGACACAAAGCCAAATATCAGGCAGAGCCAGAGAACTCTGAAAAGACAGGGGGAGGACACTAAGTGTCAGATAGCTAGAGGTCATGGCCCTCGGTTTTAACTAGGCAGGAATCACAGGGGCTCACATAGACTGAAGCAGCAATCAGGACCCTCTATGGGTAAAAGGGAGGTCCTCTGCATATACCTTATGGCTGTATAGCTTGGTGTTTTTGAGGGATCCCAAATGCTGGCAGTGGGAATTATCTCTGACTCATTTGCCTGTAGTTGAGAACCTTTTACTCATACTGCCTAGTCCATCCTTGATGTGAGAGTATATGTCTAGTGTTATTCTAACTTGTTAGTCCATGTTGTTATGTGATTATCCCTGGAATGTCTGCTTTTGCTTTTGTTTGTTTGCTTGTTTTTATTGATTCTTTTTTATTTTTATTTTTATTTTTATTTTTTAATAGAAACAAAGGTGGACTGGTTCTTGGGGAGAAGGAGTGTGGAGTAAGGGAATGCGAGATGTGGAGGGAGGAAAACTGCTCAGGTTGTAGTGTATGAGTGAATACAAGAAAGAATAAAGATATTTATTTATATAAAAATGAAGTATTTTATTGAAAGAACTTCTGAAATCCAAGAAGATACAATTAGTAAAATGATTTAGGTTGCATTAGTTGTTAAAGCTATCTTTAAACATCATTTGTTGAACCATTTTTTTAAAAATAACTTCCTAAAATATAAAACCTTGGAATATAGGCTAGAACCTATGACTCTTAATTTATACTTTAAAATGATTGAACATTCAAATGAAATATTATTGAACTTTTAACATAGTGTTCTATGATTGTCAGATAGAACTTGTGTGCTCTACCATCATACATGTGAATAAAGGAATTCACAGAGATAATCATACTAGTGAATACCAAACACATTAATCAAGAGAAAACAAAAATTGTGGAAATAGAAACAACTAAAATTAACATTTTCACATGATTCTCCATGGAATCTTCAGAATTCAGAAGATCATATTGAAGGAATCTCTTCTACAGTTAGAAGATACTGAAGAGATGCAAAAACAGGTAAAATTTGTATACTTGTGAAAAATAATGTCATTTCTGAACATTTTATAGCAAAATTAAATACTTACAAATGTATATATGTAAATACTATAAATAAGAAATAGTTACATCACAATCAACAATACAAGAAATAGAAAATGAGGACATGAGAATATAATAAGCATCCGTAATAAGCATAAAAGTAAAATAATAAAGGTATAAAATGTGAAATATTTAGTAGTAAATTTTTATGCATGTGTTCATACATATAAACCATAAGTCCATGGATGTAATTTTACACTTATAATAGACTTGTTGATTGTATACTGAACATTTCAATAGTTTCTATTTTTGTGATGTATCAGAGCATACTGGTGTTATTATTTGATTTTTGATATTCAACATTAGAAAAATAAAAGCATAATCATATTTTCAAAGAAAACCACAGTTAAGCTGTCACCTAATTTACAGTAGTGGTGAAATTCCTGGACAGTGAGAAACTCTTTTCAGTAAAGAAACCAACTTCAGAGAGTGATGTGAAGGAAACGCTTTTAAGGGCTCAAAGCAGTAGCCACATGGAACAAAAGTCTGCATGGCAAGAGATCTGTGTGATGTTCACATTGAAGTTCCCCTCTTTATAGCTTAGCAGATCAAATGTGATGAGCCACTTGTTACCCAACTTGTCACTAAATAAAAGGATATGAGCTTTTACTTTCACAAGTCAAAGAACCAAATTGTTCTTCTTTTAGAAGTACCAAGGGGATTAAAGTTCAGTATTTTTAAAAAGAGAGCCATTTAGCAAACCCCTAACACTTGCTATCAATTATGCTTCTGAGCAATTAGAGTCTGAATAGAAAAGACTACTTTAAAATTACCTTAAGTAGCTGGATTCATGTGACATTTCACCAAGACATTAAAAACTATGAATGATGAAATACTGTTAATGAAAATCTGTACATGAGGACAACCAAATATGTTCATTATGTATTATCTTTGCTATTTAATTTTTGAAATGAACAAGATCCACACCACCACCACCCAAACATCACCAAATGTGAAGTACATTCATGACATTAATTTTTTCCTTTTATCTGTCTCTTTCTCTCACTCACTGTTCCATTGCCTATTTGGCATTCTTCACGATCCCTGAACATGACAAACGTTCTGTATCTGAGGGACTTCATGCAGGTTTTAGCTTTTGCTTAAAACCATCAATATTAAAATAATCTTATGGCCTAAGCTTCTATGGTTAGTATTAATTTTTAATGTACATTTACTTTTAGTAAAATATTTCCAATATGTAAACTTTTGTGCAGTGTTTTTCCACTAATCGTGATCTTATTCCTGTCTTACTTTTTTCTCCCCAAGACATTTAGTTCCCTAACAGAATGAAGACTTCACCTCTTCTGCATACTATTTCCTACATTTCTTTCAGTTCTAGAATGGAGCACTTTCCTGCTCTGGAGAAGTACTGCTGCCCATGTTAGCCACTGTATAAAGAGAGCACCAAAAGAAAAAAATAGCAGCAAAATGAGCATAAGTGGAATTCTCTTGGATACTATACATTTCCACGGAAACAAGGGGCTTATCCATGAAATATATGATAAACAGGGCCTTCCTACTCCTGTGCTCAAAAAAAAAGAAGTAAAATTGCATCACATCATGTGTGTATAATGGTACACTCCTTTAATTCCTGTACTCAGCTTACAATGTATCTCTCTGTGACTTCAGAGCCATGTAAGTATATATAGCTAGTTCAAAGGCAAATAGTGCTATGTGAACTCCCATTCTTAAAGAGATTATTATTGGTACACTCAAAAATGTTTTGCTTGGATGAATTAAAATATAACATCTAAACATAATTTGAATTTTGGGTGATAATTAAATCTAAAATAAAATTAATTAAATTAAATTATATATATATATATATATATATATATTTTATATATATTTTACAATATTGACTTTTAAAATAGTCTTAAAATAATTTACTAATTTTCAAGTACATAAGTGAAAAGCTATTTGATTCTCATATATAGAGTTAACATCACTTGAAATACACATTGTTTGGTAGGAAAAATATTCAGCAAGATATAGTTTCTAGATAATTGAGACAATTTGGAAAGTTGTTGAATTTGGATAAATGAGCATAGTTCAGAACAGAATGTATAATTGTAGGTATATGAGACTTAGGTATTAAAATGTTCAACATTGCAACATAAAAATGTAATGATTTTTTTATTTCCAGTATATTTATCCTTTTGTATTCACATAATTAAATCACAGAGTATATTTTCACAGAGACATTTAACAGAGACAATCACATTTCAAGCTCAACTCCAAATTTCTCTGGGTCCTGAAACTGTTAAAAACATTTCTCTTTTTTACACTTTTCCATGAATCTATATATTGCAATTTCCTTTTAGAAGCTAATTAGAGAAGAAAGACTTACAAAGGTCCAGAAGTCAGATCAATGCTATAAGAACATTTCAATTTGTTTCACTGGATTATATGAGTGAGTCATGATGAAGACTGAAAAAATTATGGTTGCAGCTGTTCCCACTGATAGATTAACACCCAGGAGGTTGAAGCTTTGGATAAGACACTGGACTAAGTTTACAAGTAGCAGGTCATTGAACAATATATAATTAAGAATGGGAACTGCAGGTATTGACAAATGAGGATATGAAACAAGTACTTGCAAGAAATCACAGATAAGATTCTTTTTTTTCTCCAAATAATAATATGATACTCAATTATTATAGGCATACAGTGTGATCCCTATATAACCTTTTCTCTAAAACAATAGAAAATTAATATTAATTTTACCTAAGGTGGGGGTATTTGGGTATGAAAGATTTACATTCTCTTAATTTTTATTTCACTGATTGTGAAAGAATCATACAAGACATACTAGTTATTAAAATATAGTTCATAGTTTTTAATTGCCTTTTCTACCCATAGTTACCCTTCAAAGGATGACCAATATATTTTTCTTAGAGAAATAATGTCTCTTACATCAATAAACAAAATTTAAAAAAGAATTCTTGTGTTCTTTTATTTTTTTAAATAAAATATGAATATATCATTGCCCCTTTGCTCTCTGTCCTCCCAATCCTCCCTTGTAATTCCCATTACCTCCTAAACTCCATATTTATTCTTTAATTATTATTGTTATACATACACATATAAATGCATATATCTAAATGTATATGTGTACACATATACAAATTTATATGTATATGTGTAAATGTATATATAATTAAGGATATACATGTACATATACATATATGTATAACATACATTATAAATTTATATTGCACATATATTATATTATACATATAAATTATACATACACATCATATGTATATTGTATATATAAACATATGCACATGGCAGTGGACAAACCTCTGCCTAAAAAGGTAAACAAGTATAATGCAGGTGACTCTACATATGGCAAGACCTGACACTCCTGGCCTATCACAAGGGAATTCTTAGTTTTCTTTTGCCTTGCATTTAGATTTTTGGCTTTGCTATTGGAAAGTTTCATTCTCACTTTGTCTATGACAGACTTTCCCCCCAGAGTCAGAAAAAAAAACAAACTTGGACTTTGATTCATATTTGTGTGTCTCTGAGGATTATATGAGTGTAATAGATCACTACGCCTCTGTTTGTTAATAATGGTAATGAAGTTGAGTCAACACAAGGGCCTGGTCTGGATGCATCAGCTAAAGTCCAGATGTTCGTTTCTAATGGGAACTTCATTCTGACAACAATCTGCCCACGAACCTTTCCCAAACAACAGTTAGATTATTATCAATGTTTAAAGTGAACTTGAACTTGCTGAATAGTTGTTTCCAAGATTTAATAGAAATATTCAGAAATGAGCCAAGCAAGAATGAGGAACAGATTCAGGCAACTAATTTGCCATGAGCTCTGGGCTTTAGAGGAATTAGATCTCCTGATTAGGATAGAGGGAGACACCAGGTTTAAATAAATATATTAATTAATTAAACTAGAATTTCCTGAGTATGTAGTCTATCTACTCTCCATACTGTAACTGCAATGGCTACCAACCAGTGTCACATGGTTATGTACCAATGTTCTGGGTAATATATTAACTGTTTGCTGAAGGAATGCTTTTTCTTTCTTTATGTAGTTCAGAGGTTAGCAGGAAACCACAAGGGTTGGGGATGAGAAAGAAGGGAAGAAGAACAGTGTACACATTATTTTTAAACCTATGACTTTCCTAAAAGAGATTGTTCATGAGAAGATGAATATAAAACCTTGTCAGCTTTGAAAAAATGATGTATAAGGGTGGCTGGTGCTGTTTCCTTGTAAGAGTGTATGAACTGCACCTCTTGGTCCAAGTTGTGGCCACATGTCATTCATTGGGTTTTGAAGCCTACAAGGGCTAAACTCTGGACACAAAGACACACACACACACACAAACACACACAAATACACACACACACACACACACATTTATATTGTATGTTTGTCTTCCTCTTTTATGGTATGTGTATTGACATTGTATTTGTTCAGATTTTGTTTCAGCAGCCATATTGTTGAGTTATCATGGAAGACGTCCCTTCATCATTTCCAGGAGACACAATCTCACAGAAGATTCTTGATTTTGTCATTCCTAAAATTTTTCTGCCTGTTCTTCTGTGATGTTCCCTAAGCTTTAGCTATAGAAGTTACATTTTAGATGTACTAGATGCATGCATTGGTGTGAGGCAGCTCACAAGCAGTTGTTCTCTCCATTTTGTCCAGTTATCCTTCTCTGTCACATCTCTGTCTGGTAAAAATAGAAGTTAATACAGAAGAAGAGGGAGAGCAAAGAGAATCATAACATTAAAGATGGTTGAAAAAAGCCATAAGGGATTATTACTTTTAAATTTACTTAAAAATTACATATAATGAATATAAGTGTACGCATAGATACAAATGCATATATATAGTATTAATGAACTTGTGTCATTTAAGCTGAAAAATTTTTGATGGTATTGTAATGTGAAAGTGAATCTATGTCCATAAAATCATCTCTGTAGAGTTACAACAGAAAACATATTTATATAAATTTAATATATGATGTAAATATCTTAACAATGCTCAGATATATGAAAATTTTCTAACCAGAGAAAACACACAGATGATAGTATAAAAAAATAGTCCTTACTACCAACTGCTTTTGTTTTTCATAGCTTATTTTCCTAGGAAGTTAAACCACTGTACCATAATGAAAGTAATACGGATAACATTGGCAATGGAGCTTAGCTGGGGTCGAATCTTCATTGCTCCCACTATGTAGTCATTACGTCTGACTTACAGTAGCTAACTTCAAAGACTAGTTGAGACTGCTTTAGAGGCACATTTGTGCAAACGGTGAAGTGTGCGTTCTCTTTCAGAAGGCATACCACACTTGGCAGTGTGACACAGGCTTTGTAGGTTTGTATTGTGACTTCTTCCTTTTTACTCCAATGTTTCTACATTCAATATCTGGAATAATTTTTCTACAATTTTACAACAATTATTATCTGTTATATATTCTGTGTTATGGATAATTGTTCAATTCAAGACTCAGCTTAATGTCAGAAGTTAAGCCCAATAATAGGTATCTTTTCAAGACTAACAATACATGCTGTCATATCAGTCATTATAGATTTGACTTGCATCTCTAGGACAAGACTAATATACAAAAGAGATAAGTGAATTTTCTCCCTTTTTTCCATAGTGCTGAGTTACCATCAACCATGTGCTGAGCAAGAGACTAAGCAAGCCACAACAATGAATATTGCAGGCGTCTAGCATCATCGAAAAGTGTCTGGCCTTCTTGGAAAATATTAGTAATGCCTGATATTCATGGATCAGATTTTTTTTCATAACTTGTAAAAAGATAAGGAATGTGTTTTCACTTTACTAATTGATATACAAAAAATAGAATTTGAAAATTTTCCTAAAGACATTATGAGAATAGGTGTATATAGCAGACGTATTATTTTAATTTTTGTATAGGACAATATTTTTTCTTTTTTTTTTCATTTTTTAATTTTTTTATTGGATGTTTTATTTACATTTCATATGTTATCCCCTTACCCCATTTCCCCCCTCCACCTGCCCAGGAACCCCCTATCCCATCACCCCTCCTCCTGCTTCTCTGTGGATATGCCCCTACCTAACCCCCCACTCCCACCTCCCCACCCTCGATTTCCCCTACACTGGGGGTGTGTGTGTCCAGCCTTCACTGGACCAAGGACTTTCTCACCCACCTATGACTGACACTGTCATCCTCCCCTACATATACAGATGGAGCCATGGGTCCCTCCCTAAGAGCTCCCAGGCTGGTGGTTTAGACCCTGGGAGCTCTGGTTGGTTGGTATTGTTGCTCTCCTCATGGGGCCGCAAACCCTTTCAGCTCCTACAGTCTTCACTCTAACTCCTCCATTGGGAACCCCATGATCAGTTCAATGGTTAGCTGTGAGCATCTGCCTCTGAATATGTCAGACTCTTGCAAACCACTAAGGAGACATCTATATCAGGCTCTTGTCATCATGCACTTCCTGACTTCCACCTCAGCATCTACCTTTGGTGACTGCACATGGGATGGATACACAGGTGGAATGGTCTCCAGATGGCCCCACCTCCAGTTTCTGTCCCTCATTTTGTCTCCATATTTGCTCCCTTGAGTATTTTGTTACTCCTTCTAAGAACGACAGAAGCACCCCAATTTGGTCTTCCTTCTTCATGAGCTTCATGTGGCCTGTGAGTTGAATCTTGGGTATTTCAAGGTTCTGGGCTAATATCCAATAATCAGTGAGTGAATACCATGTGTGTTCTTTTGTGATTGGCTTACCTCACATGGGGTGATATTTTCTAATTCCATCTATTTACCTAAGAATTTCTTGAATTCATTGTTTTTAATTGCTGAGTAATACCCCATTGTGTAAATGTACCACATTTTTTTGTATTCATTCGTCAGTTGAAGGACATCTGGTTTCTTTCCAGCTTCTGTCTATTATAAATAAGGCTGCTATGAACTGTGAGGCGCGCTTGTAATCGTCTCGCCGGCAAGAACGCACACACACACACACACCAGAATCCTTCCATAAGAACACGTTTATTCCCAAAAACAAAAATGGTGGAAGAAGACGCCCAGGCCTGGGAAAGCACTGATATATACCCTAGAGCGGTGTATTCACCTCTGATTGGCTGCTTACTTGTTGCGCACCAAACGCCTTGGGATGGGCAATAACTTTGGCGGGCTTTTACCATGGCACATGCGCAATTTACTTGTTTACTAGGAAGAATTACGGCCGACAGCACCATCTAGCAATGGCGGACTTTTCCAGCACCCGCCGCGGCTCCCTACATCTGCCCCTTTTTTGTTATATTGTAGAGGGTGGTAGTTGAGGTCCCTGGGAAGGTTACATAACTCCCATATTTGGGGGTCTCACGGCGGGTCTGAGTCTCTTTAGAGGGCGGTGCTCAAACTCTTACCCGTCACGGGGTCAGCCTCCCCACCCGGGGCTGCCCTGTCTTAGGTGGCCGAGGCTTATCTGTCCACTCCGTTATTGACTTACCAGACCTTCTATCCGTGGAACGAACACCTTAGTGGGCAGGGACTGTGTATAGAAATGTTTGAGGCTTTACAGGGTGTCTTTACCAGAAGCCCTTGGGTACAGCGGCTGAGGAATCTGTCTACTGGCTATTTCTTTTTTGTTTTGTTAAACAGGCACTGGTCAATGTCCCGTGTCTTAGGCTAGCTGACATTTCTCCACAGCCAGCACCAAAGAATGGTGAGCTCTCTGTCTAGGCTACGAGGGTCGCGCACCCACACCTGGCATTCTCTGAATGTGCGCCCCAGGTTGTGGCCACTCGTAATGCCTGTCACCGGGTAAACTCACCACTCGTGGTGTACCTCTGGCATATGGGATCAGCTTATTCCCGTCGTTGGGACCAATTGGCAGCTGGCCTAGAGACAAAAAGATGGAGTTATCTATCTGGCTGTTCTTGGCCTGTCTAGTGTGGTACCAGTACGACTCAAACTCAAGGCCGATCAAGCAAATTCCATCTTGGGGGAATAAGCGATCAAGGACTAACAGTTTAAGACAGTCTCCCTTACCCTATCAGGTGCAATGGAAGCAAGTCCTCTGAGTGCAAGGGCTAAGGGAAACAGAAAGAGATGCAAACACCCATCCCTGTGCAATGGAGTCATCTCCTAGGGGTGCAAGGGCTGTTTGCCTCAAAATTCAGGTACCACAGCTACACAGACAAGAATCAGCCAGGCCAAGACTCCTCACCGACCCAGTGTAATGGGCAAATCCTTTGGGGTGCAACGCTGATGGCCTAACATTTAGCACCACCACTCGTGAGGGGGAGACTGCTCATATTTGAGGCAGTGAAAACCACACTGCAGGGGAAACCCCTAGTTCTATGGCTACAAGCATCTGGGCAATAATAGCCTTGTAAAGATTTTGTTGAGCTCTGAGTTTGCAAACCAACCAGAGGATGAATACTAATCCGCAACATAGGGCTTACCAAACAGGCCTACTCCCACCCACTTTAAAAAAAAGAAAAGAAGAAAGCTGAAGAATTCCAGGAGGACAGTCCCTCAGTCAGGGACAGATCCATGCGCGTCGAGTTGATGTTCACCACAGCTGTTATCAATTTTCTGAGTGTCTCACTGAAGTTTTCTGACCAATTTCCTGTAAGATATTGAAACAATTTTCTGGACAGATTGGTTACATTATGTCTGACTGGTATGGGTTTTGGAAAGGCAGATAATATGGTCCATCGTCGTTCCCCCGATATACTAGGAACCTGTATCCCTTGGATCAGCACAAGGGCTGTCATCAGAGCCTGGAGGGTCCGCCTGGGTGTCACCTTCCAATATCGCGAGTCGCAGAGTCAGCCGCTCTGGTAGCCAAAACGGGTTGTCTTCTTCCTGTGGGAACACACAAACCGCTCCCCTGGCTCTTAATAAAACAATATCTGGGCCCTTCCATTGTCCGGTCAAAATGTCTTTCCATTTTACCATCTCTTTCGGCCTGTCAGGCTCTAAACAGTGACGGTCAGCAGCCGAATGGCGCTGACTGTCCAGATTTAAAATATTGAGGGTAAAAAGTGCTATAGAAACGGTGACTCGTGGCACTGAGGGTAGAGTCTCCTCGACTCCTCCCTTTTGTTTTATTAGATAAGACTTAAGAGTGCGATGAGCCCGTTCTATGATGCCTTGTCCTTGAGGTTTATAAGGGAGGCCTGTCAGATGGTTTACCTCCTTTTGGCGACAAAATTGTCTAAACTTTTGAGAAGTGTACGCTGGCCCATTGTCCGTCTTAAGAATTTTAGGCTTCCCCCAGGCACTCCATGCCTCAAGGCAGTGTTGAATAACATGTGCTGCCTTTTCTCTGGTCAAAGGAGAAGCAAATATAATTCCAGAATAAGTGTCAATGGAAACATGTAAATATTGTAATTTGCCAAAGGTTGGGATGTGAGTAACATCCATTTGCCAAATCTGTAGTGGCCGAATTCCTCGTGGATTAATTCCTACATGAGGCACTGGTAAAAATTGACAGCAATTCTGACATTGAGTAACTATATCTCTAGCTTCCTTTCTAGTTATCTCAAACCGACGACGTAACGTCTCTGCTGTCACATGAAAGTTTTTATGAAAATCTTTGGCCAAATCTAATTTTGAAGATAGGGCGATAGCAACCAATTTTGTGGCTCGATCTGCTAGGTCATTCCCATGAGACATTGGACCTGGTAGACCTGAGTGAGCCCTGATATGTGTAATAAAAACCGGGAATCTCCTATTAACTAAGGCGAATTGAATCTTTTGAAAAACTTTTACAAGTCTACTAGACGGTTTAATTAGCCCAGCTACTTCTAAGGCTTTAACTGCATTTACTACATAAAAGGAATCTGAAACAATATTTAAAGGGCCTGGAAAGGTTTCAAGAACCTCTAAAACTACTAAGCATTCCACAACTTGAGGTGAGGTCTCATGGTATTGTTTGGCAGTGATCTTATTATCAATTACGTAGGCACCCACACCTGTCTTTGACCCATCTGTGTAAACAACCACTCCATCTGGGAGCGGCTTTTGAGATAAGACATGTGGAAATACAATACCTTGAGTTAAGGCAAACTGTAAAATGGGATGTTTAGGGTAGTGATTATCTATTTGACCATTAAAGGAGGTGACCAACACGGCCCAAACATCAGAGGTAGCAGTTAATATTTGAACTTGATGTGCAGTATAAGGCACTATTAAAACTTTAGGCTCCCTTCCAAAATGAGTGACAGCTGCTTTTAATATCCGTAAGGCAAGCTGAGCAACCGCATCTGGATACCATTCAATAATCTTTGCAGGAGATGCATTAGGATGAATCCACAATAAGGGCCCATCCTGCCATAACACGGCAGTTGGTAAATGTCTGGTTTTAAAGACACACAAATTAAAAGTTTTGGTCCCATCAATGCGTTTTAGCTGAGCTTCTTGCAAGGCATCCTCCACCAATCGCAGGGCATGGTTTGCAGCCGGTGTTAGTGCTCTTGGTGAGGAAATATGGGAATCTCCTTCCAGAATGTCAAACAAAGGTTTTAATTCAGCAGAGGGATATTTCAAAAATGGTCTTAACCAATTTATATCACCTAATAACTTTTGAAAGTCATTTAAGGTATGTAAATGATCTCTGCGAATTTCTAATTTTTGAGGAACTATTTTCTCAGGGTAAATAACTGTCCCTAAAAAGGAACCAATTTCTGAAATTTGAGCATTCTCTGTGGCAATATGCAGACCCCGCTGTCTTAATGTAGCAATTAATAAAGGATATGAGTTCTGCAAAGTGGTCAACTCTTTATGGCATATTAAAATATCATCCATAAAATGAATCCAGAGTAGAGAAGGAAATTGTTTCTTAACAGGTTCAAGGGCCATTTGTACATACAGCTGACACATGGTAGGACTATTGGCCATGCCTTGAGGCAAAACTTTCCACTGATATCTTTTGTCTGGTTCAAGGTGATTAACAGCAGGTAAGGTGAATGCAAATCTTTGCCTATCTTGCGGGTGTAGGGGAATGGGGAAAAAGCAATCCCTAATGTCTATAATTATTATCCTCCACTGCTTAGGTAAAGCAGAGAGCAGAGGCAGGCCTCGTTGCACTGAGCCAAACAGCTGCATCTGTTTATTAATGGCCCTTAGATCATGGAGAAGTCTCCATTTTCCTGATTTCTTTCTTATAACAAAGATAGGGGTATTCCAAGGAGAAGTAGAAGATTCTAAATGACCAAGCTGTGCCTGTTCCTCAATCAGCCTTGTAGCAGCTTCCAATTTCTCAGAGGATAGGGGCCACTGAGGAACCCACACGGCTTCCTCTGTAAGCCAGGGTATGGGCAAGGAGCCCTCAGTGGCAACTAGGGAAAACCCAGACCTTGTCTTCCTGTATTACTTTCTTGTGAAATTGGGTTTAACCTTCCTTGTTCTTTTCTGCCAAGGCCTTTTCCTTCCTTATATCCCATTCTTTTCATAATATTAATAGCTTGTTGAGAGTACTCATTAGTTAGTGTCAGTCCCAGGTCTTGTAAAATGTCTCTTCCCCAGAGGTTAACGGGGAGAGGAAGCACATAAGGTATAAAGCTTCCTGTCTGACCCTCTGGCGTCTTCCAAGTCAAGGAGCGTGAACTGACTGTAGGGTTGGCCTCATATCCCAACCCTTGTAAGGAGTGGGATGACTGTGTAACAGGCCACGCCTTAGGCCACCAGTTGAAGGAAATAATACTTTTATCAGCTCCTGTGTCTAAAATTCCTGTAAAACTCTTCCCTTCTATTGTTAATTGTAAAGTGGGTCTAGTTTTGAGATCCACTACTAAATGAGCAAAGTCAGTTCCTGAAGAACCGAACCTATTGGCACCTCTCGGCGCCCCGGTGGATGGAAAACAATTATGTAAACTTGGAAGAATAACCAACTGAGCAATCCTATCTCCAGGGGAGATGGAAAATATGCCTTGTGGACAAGAACAGAGAACTTGAAGTTCTCCTGTATAATCTTGGTCTATCACACCAGGATGAACCACAAGCCCCTTCAAGGTAAGAGAGGAGCGGCCTAGAATGAGGCCAACACTTCCCTCAGGCAGGGGACCTTTAAAATCAACCGGGATAGTTTGCACATCCTCATGTGGCATTAATAAGAATTGGGAGATAGAGCGGAGGTCCAACCCTGCGGAACCTCTTGTAGCTCTGCAGTTAGAGGTCTCCCCCGGTTGTAGGCTTGTGTCCCATATTTTTTGGGGCCCTGAGACCTTGGGCCCAGATATTCGTTTTTTGAAATGTCTTCATCTCTTTCTGTAGGGGAGGGATCATGTTGAATAATCCTTCCCCGAATGTCCTTAACCGAGCGACATTCATTGGCCCAATGATATCCCTTCCTGCATTTAGTACATAACCCAGGGGTTTTCTTTTGTATAGGAGTACGACATTCTCGTTTCAAATGACCCGGTTTGCCACAATTATAACATACTTTACGGCCACCAGGACTTGAGCGGCTCTGGCCCTGCAGGATAGCTGCTGCCAGGCCAGCGTTAGTCAGTGGGCCTCCAAGACCTCGGCAGACCTTTATCCATTCTGTCAGCCCTTTGTTTCTCCTAGGGGTAATAGCTGCCTTACATTCTGGTGAGGCATTTTCATATACTAATTGCTCGATCAATGGCTTGACTTGCTCTGGGTCTCCAAAAATCTTGCCTGCTGCTTCTGTCATTCTAGCAACAAATTCTGAGAAGGACTCCTGGGGGGCTTGTAATATTTTTGTTAAATTTCCTCCAGCCTCGCCCTTTTTCAAGAGGGCCTTCCATGCCTTAATTGCGGCGGCGGAAATCTGGCCATATACTCCCCAATCATAGTTAGTCTGGTCGGCAACATACTGTCCTTGCCCTGTTAATAATTCGAAAGTCCACTGTCTCTGGTTGCCCTCC
The DNA here is from genome assembly GCF_004785775.1 of Grammomys surdaster. NCBI lineage: Eukaryota > Metazoa > Chordata > Mammalia > Rodentia > Muridae > Grammomys > Grammomys surdaster. The sequence goes on from NW_021620995.1 coordinate 6,119,665, forward strand.
GCATTAGTGTTGGCCTTTGCCTGTGCTTGAGAAGCGTCATGCCACAAAGCCTTCCATTCCATATACTGTCCCATATTAGGGAGAGCAGCTTTTACTGTGTTCTGCCAATCATTCGGAGTCATTGACATAGTGGCAAATCTCTCAAGCTGCATAATTGTAAAATTAGCATCAACTCCATATTTGTTAACCGATTCAGCAAATTCTTTGATAGAAGCATACTCTACAGGTGCGTGGACACGGCCTCCTCCCACGTCCTCAAACACTGGAAAAGCTTGTAACATTTTTCTCTTGTCTTCCTCTGAAAGGAAGGAGCCTGAGCAGCGCCTGTCCACATGAGGTGGAAGTGCGCCGGGAACATTAGGTTGGGAGGGCGCTACAGGCTGAGAGGCCGTCCGGCTTCTATCTCTCGTTTTCCTCTGCTTTAGATTTCGCAGCGGCAACTGTTTATCTGGCTGGCATCTTTCCTCTTCATCTATCTCTTCATCTGAGTCCTCTGACTCGGAGGAAGTTAGCCCCTCCGACTCAGAGGCATCAAGCCCCAAAACTTCCTTTACCGGATAAAGAGATCTCTTTCTGAGGCTTCCTTTCCTTCCGTCTCTCCCAAGGGTGTTCTTCCCCTCATCTTTCACCCCCGTGGATTGGTCCTTGGGGAGGCTTAATTTCTTTGACATGTCCTTTTTCCCTTTTTCTTTCTGAATTTCTAAGCGCTTCCTTTTCTCTGTTTCTGACATGCTGACCTGTAATCCATCTACCACTCCCTGAGCCACCACGAAAACCAGAAGGAAGAGAACTAATGCTGCTAGCACCATAGTGAGAGCTTCTAAAGTTCCTGCCAACTGGGGAGGGAGACAAAGTAAATCAAGTCCAAACATGTCTCTCAGAGAGCATTACCTTGTTCTGCGGATCTGGATTCACTCCACGCGTGGAGGGCGAGTGGAGGGTCTTCTTAAACAGCGCCAGCGATGGTAAATTCTCCCGGGTTTCGGCACCAACTGTGAGGCGCGCGTGTAATCGTCTCGCCGGCAAGAACGCACATGCACACACACACCAGAATCCTTCCATAAGAACACGTTTATTCCCAAAAACAAAAATGGTGGAAGAAGACGCCCAGGCCTGGGAAAGCACTGATATATACCCTAGAGCGGTGTATTCACCTCTGATTGGCTGCTTACTCGTTGCGCACCAAACACCGTGGGATGGGCAATAACTTTGGCGGGCTTTTACCATGGCACATGCGCAATTTACTTGTTTACTAGGAAGAATTACGGCCGACAGCGCCATCTAGCAATGGCGGACTTTTCCAGCACCCGCCGCGGCTCCCTACAATGAACATAGTTGAGAATATGTCCTTGTTATATGTTCGAGCATCTTCTGGGTATATGCCCAGGAGTGGTATAGCTGGATCCTCAGGTAATGCTATGTCCAACTTTCTGAGGAACCTCCAGACTGATTTCTAAATTGGTTGCACCATCTTGCAGTCACACCAAAAATAGAGGAGTATTCCTCTTTCTCCACACACTTGCCAGCATCTACTATCACCTAAGTTTTTAAACTTAGCCATTCTTACTGGTGTGAGATGGAATCTCAGGGTTGTTTTGATTTGCATTTCCTGATGCCTATGGATGCTGACCATTTCTTTAGGTACTCATCGTCCATTCGAGTTTCCTCAGTTGAAAATGATTTGGTAAGCTCTATACCCCATTTTTAATAGGGTTATGCGGTTGTCTGGAGTCTAATTGCTTGAATTCTTTGTATATATTGGATATTAGCCCTGTATCCAATGTAGGATTGGTAAAGATCTTTTCCCAATTTGTTGTTTGCCATTTTGTCCTATTGACAGTGTCCTTTGCCTTACAGAAACTTTGCAATTTTATGAAGTCCCATTTGTCAATTCTTGATCTTAGATAATAAGCCATTGGTGTTCTGTTCAAGAACTTTTCCCCTGTGCCCAAGTTTTCGAGGTTCTTCCCCACCTTCTCTTCTATTAGTTTCAGTGTATCTGGTTTTATGTGAAGGTCCTTTATCCACTTAGATTTGAGCTTTGTACTAGGAGATAAGAATGGATCAGTTTACATTCTAATACATGTTGTCCTCCAGTTGATCCAGCACCATTTGTTGAAAATGCTTTCCTTTTTCTACTGGACAGTTTTAGCTCCTTTGTCAAAGATCAAGTGACCATAGGTGTGTGAGTTCATTTCTGAGCCTTCAATACTATTCCATTGATGTTTCTGCATGACTCTGTACCAATACCATGCAGTTTTTATTATTATTGTTCTGTAGTGTAGCTTGAGGTCAGGGATGGTGATTCTTCAAGAAGTTCTTTTATTGTTGAGAATAGTTTTCACTATCCTAGGGTTTTTGTTATTCCAAATGAATTTAAAAAATCCTTTTCTAACTCTGTGAAGAATAGTGTTGGGATTTTAATGGGAATTGCATTGAATCTGTAGATTGCCTTTGGTAAGATGGCCATTTTATTATATTAATCCTGCCAATCCATGAGCATGGGAGATCTTTCCACCTTCTGAGATCTTCTTCAGTTTATTTCTTCAGAGACTTGAAGTTCTTGTCATGCAGGTCTTTCACTTGCTTGGTTAGATTCACACAAAGGTATTTTATATTATTTGTGAGTACTGTCAAGGATGTCATTTCCCTAATTTCTTTTTCAGTCTGTTTATCTTTCATGTAGAGGAAGGCTACTGATTTGTTTGAGTTGATTTTATAACCAGTCTCTTTGCTGAAGTTGTTTATCAGGTTTAGGAGTTCTATGGTGGAAGTTTTGGAGTCACTTAAGTACACTATCATATCACCTGCAAATAGTGACATTATGACTTCTTCCTTTCCTATTTGTATCCCTTTGACTTCTTTTTGTCATCTAATTGCTCTGGCTAGAACTTCCAGTACTATATTGAATAGGTAGGGAGAGAGTGGGCAGCCTTGTATAGTCCCTGATTTTAGTGGGATTACTTCAAGTTTCTCTCCATTTAGTTTTATCTTGGCTACCGGTTTGCTGTATATTGCTTTTACTATGTTTAGGTATGGGCCTTGAATTCCTGATCTTTCCAAGACTTTTATCATGAAGGGATGTTGAATTTTGTCAAATGCTTTCTCAGCATCTAGTGAGATGATCATGTGGATTTTTTCTTTGAGTTTGTTTATATAGTGGATTACAATGATGGATTTCTGAATATTTAACCATCCCAGCATTCCTGGGATAAAACCTACTTGATCATGATGGATGATTGTTTTGATGTGTTCTTGGATTTGGTTTGCTAGAATTTTATTGAGTATTTTTGCATCGATGTTCATAAGGGAGATTGGTTTGAACTTCTCTTTTTTTGTTGAGTCTTTCTGCTGTTTGGGTATGAGTGTAATTGTAACTTCATAGAACGAATTGGGTAGTGTTCCTTCTGTTTCTATTTTTGTGGAATAGTTTGAAGAGAATTGGAATTAGGCCTTCCTTGAAGGTCTGATAGAATTCAGCACTAAAACCATCTGGTCCTGGGCTTTTTTTTTGGTGAGGATACTTTAATGACTGCTGCTATTTCCTTAGGGGTTATGGGATTGTTTATATGGTTTATTTGCTCCTGATTTAAATTTGGTACCTGGTATCTGTCTAGAAAGTTGTCCATTTCATCCAGGTTTTTCAGTTTTGTTGAGCACAGGCCTTTGTAGTAGGATCTGATGAGTTTTTTGAATTTCCTCAGTTTCTGTTGCTATGACTCCCATTTCAATTCTGATTTTATTAATTTGGATACTGTCTCTGTGCCCTCTGGTTAATCTGGCTATGGGTTTATCTGTCTTGTTGATCTTCTCAAAGAACCAGCTAAGGAGGTTAGGAAAGTTTTCCTCAATAATTTTGTTGATGATATTTGCTGGCCCTTTAAGTTGGGAATCTTCACTCTCATTTATACCTATTATCCTTAGGCTTGGTCTTCTCATTGTGTCCTGGATTTCTTGGACATTTTGGATTAGGAGCTTTTTGCATTTTGCATTTTCTTTGACAGTTGTGTCCATGTTTTCCATGGTATCTTCTGTACATGAGATTCTCTGTTCTATCTCTTGTATTCGGTTGGTGATGTTGGTGTCTATGACTCCTGATCTCTTTCCTAGGTTTTCTATTTCCTGAGTTGTCTCCCTTTGAGATTTATTCATTGTTTCTATTTCCATTTTCAGATCCTGTATGGTTTTGTTTAATTCCTTCATTGTGTTTTCTTGAAGTTCTTTAAGGGATTTCTGTGATTCCCCTTTAAAGGCTTCTACCTATTTACTTGTGCTCTCCTGTACTTCTTTAAGGGAGTTACTTATGTCCTTCTTAAAATCCTCTATCATCATCATCAGAAGTGATTTTAAGTCTGAATCCTGCTTTTCCAGTGTGATGGGGTTTCCAGGGCTTGCCATGCTGGGAGAATTGGGTACTGATGATGCCAAACAACTTTGGTTTCTGTTGCTTATGTTCTTGTGCTTGCCTTTTGCCATCTGGTTAACTCTAGTGTTACCTGCCCTCACTGTGTCTGACTGGAGTCTGTATTTCTAGTTATCTTCCTTGTGTCAGATCTCTTCAGAGTCCAGATGTCTCTCTGGTCTTGTGATCCTAAGCTGTTGGGTCGAAGAACTTCTGGGACTCTGGCTGACTCTGGGATCTGGAAATCCTGCTGCTCTGAGTGCAATGGTTCCTCTAGGATGGTTCAGGATCCATTATCTCCACAGGAGCAGTGCAGCTATGTGCCTGCCCCAGCCAAAAGATCAGGCTGGGGCAGAAGGGAAGTGGAATCCCAGAGGGGCGGGGTTTGAGTGGCTGATGTGTCTTGAGTGCCCCTGGCTCCCAGTTGTAACTCTGGGGCGTAGGGAGTAAGACAGGGTTCTTACTCACTTCTCTGAGTGCAGTGGTTCCTCTAGGATGGCTCAAGATTCAGTATCTCCACAGGAGCAGACCAGCTATGTGTCTGCCACAGCCACAAGGACCAGGTGGGTACAGAAGGGCATATAGGACAATTTTTATTTGTTTCACTTTTATTATATTTATCTTATTTATTTATACTCAAAAGGTTGTCCAACATCCTTGTCTCCTGTCCATAAGCCACCTACTCCATTACACATCCCATTTGCCTCTAAGAGAGTGCCCCCCAACTACCAACCAACTCTCTCCTAATCCTTCTAGCATTCCCCTTCACTGAGGTAACAAGCCTCCACAGGATCAAGCTCCTCCTTCCCATTGATGCCAGATAAGGCAGTCCTCTGCTATATATTTAGTGGGAGCCACAGACTAACTCATGTATACTCCTTGGTTAGTGGTTTAGTCCCTGGGTGCTCTGAGGGGTCCAGTTAGCTGACATTATTGTTTTTCCTAAGGTTTTGCAATCACCTTTAGCTCCTTCAGTCCTTCCCCTAACTCTTCTATTATGGTTGCTTGGCTCAGTCTAATGATTGGCTTTGAGTATCTGCATCTGTTTTAGTCAGATGTTGGCAAAGCCTCACAGAGGACAGCTAACTGTTCTCCGGTCAGAAATCACTTCTGGGCATCAGCAATAGTGTCTGTGTTTGGTGTAAGCAGATGAGTTGGATCCCTAAGTGGAGAAGACTCTGGAAGGCCTTTCCTTCACTTTCTGCTTCACTCTTTCTCCCTGCATTTCCTTTTGACAGGGAGAATTCTGGATTAAAATTTTTGAGGTCGGTTGGTGGCCCCATCCCTCAACTGGGGGCCATGACTATCCACTGGATATGGTCTCTACAGGTTCTCTAGCCTCTTTGTTGAGTATTTCAGCTAATGTCCTTCCTGTTTGGTCCTGGAATCCTACTGGATCTCTGGCATCTGGAACATTCCAGTTGCTACCAACTTCATTCTTCTTCCCCAAATGCTACTTTCAAATTCCTGACCCTATGTATTTCTCCCCAGTGTCTTGCCTTGGCTGAACTGGGCCCCCTTATTTCTTCCCCCTCCTCTATCCTTTCCTCTCCCTCTAGTTCCCAGAGATTATTCCCTTCCACCTATTGAGTAGGACTGTAGCATCCACACTTGGGTGTGATCTTCTTTTTTCTTGGGTTTCATATGGTTTGTGAATGTATTGTGGGTGTTCTGAGCTTCATTTTGGCTAATATCCACTTATCATTGAGGACATACTATATGTGTTCTTTTATGACTGGGTTACCTTACTCAGGATGATATTTTCTAGTTCTATCCATTTGCCTAAGAATTTCATGAATTCATTGTTTTTAACAGTTAAGCAATATTCCATTGTGTAAATGTATCACATTTTCTGTATCCATTCTTCTGTTGAAGGAAATCTGGGTTCTTTCTAGCTTCTGGCTATTATAAGTAAGGCTGCTATGAACATAGTGGAGCATGTGCCTTTGTTATATGTTGGAGCATCTTTTGGGTACATGCCCAGGAGTGATATAGCTGGATCCTCAGGTAATACTATGGCCAATTTTCTGGGGAACTGCCAGACTGATTTCCAGATTGTACCAGCTTTCAATCCCACTAGCAATGGATGAGTGTTCCTCTTTCTTCACATCCTTACCAGCATCTGCTGTCACCTAAGTTTTTGATCTTAGCCATTCTTACTGGTATGAGTTGGAATTTCATGGTTGTTTTGATTCACATTTCCCTGTTGAACATTTCTGTGGTTACTATTCTTATCTGAAATTTTTGTATCCTTTTTAAAGAAAATTATTTTTGCATATATATATTCTCTTTGCATGTATATCCATATGTCAGGAAAAATAATCAGATCCCATTACCTATGATTATGAAATGCCATTTTGTTGTGGTTTCTTGTTCTTAGAACCTCTTGAAGAGCAGTTAATTTTCTTAACTGCTGAGATTGATTCTCTATTTTTATCTCATATTTTTGTGAGATGAAATTTTAAATGTAATATGTATAAGTCTGTGTATAAATATACCTATATTCTTTAAATAAAATTTTCCCATCTAAGACAATTCTCCAAGATCCAAGGATTATCTAAAACTCAAATATCAAACATGAGAAGCCCTCTTCCAAGCTGTTTGTCAGGGTTGTCCTAAAGACTTCCCAAATGTATAGCCTATTGGTATTGCTTTTGGTCCCTCTTCAGAGGTGAAAAGTAAGTCTCTATTGCAAAACATACCATGCACTTCAGTGATAGGGCCTAGAGGCTACTGAGCTCAAACTGATTTGAATGTCTGTTCCTTTAGGACTACCTTTCATGGGCAGAAAGTAATATCTAACTAAGAATCCAGAAAAGTGAAGTAACCAATAGTCCTATACATATGAAACCTCTGAACCAAGATAATAACCATTATGACATGAAAATCTTGAGTGCCCATCAGTGCAATGCAAACCTTGGCATCAATGAACAGCTTTTTGTACTTTACAAAGTACAAAGCTCTTTGTACTTTACAATGACTGTACAACAGTCATTGTACTTTACACTAACACAACAAGAACAATTTTTTGTCTGGTACTTGAAACACAGTCAGATCTCCAAAGCTAGTGGAGTCACGAATCTTGGAGGACCTTTAACCATCACTTTATTAAACTAAATAATACAAAACTACATTCTAAATATTTTTCCTTCATGCACCATAAGTGTAATATTCTCCTCTCATCACAGAATATTCTCCTTGCTACAGAAAAAGAACATTAGCAAAGATTATAACTAATCAATACTCAGAGTTTTGGAGAATCTAGGTACTTCAACAAAGCAACTACAAGAAACATTGAGGAGGAGGTCTAAAAATAGTGTGAAAGCCATGGGGATCAGGTAGTTTGTGGTAACATAGTAACTTCAGAAGCCACTCATTGTCTAAGGAACATAACTTTAGAAGCAATGAACCAGGACAAGGCAATAGGCAGAAGGAAGTGAATGATGGGAAAGGCTACACTACATGAGAAAATAATTTGAAAAAATAATGCACACAATCAAAATCAAAACACAGTAAGGAAATCTCAAGTGTTTTAGTTCTTTGATGACAAAGGGTTCAGATGCCTCTTTCCTTCTAGCTTTACTGACTAAAAGATACTTCTCTGTGTGTGTGCTTTCTGTCCCTATCTATAGTTCGCCTCTTTGGCAGAAAACAAAGATCTCTGATGTACTGACCTGAGCTGCCCCACATTCAGGGACCACTTTGTCCCAACCTGAGCTGCTGCTCCGGTCTAGTCCATGGGTCAGGATCTAGCAAGAGAGAGAGTGGGGAATGGAGGGGCAAGAGATGTGAAGAATGGAGACAAGATGGAGGGTCTGATCAAGTCTCTTTCCTTTATTGAAAGGTAATCCTGGGTATTTATATGCTTTACCACGTGCCTTGCCACAGTGGACAAGCTGGGGAACACAGCTGAAAGAACTATGTCATGTGCCTTGCAGTGTGGATAACACATGCCCCTTGCAGCTGGCGGTATTAAGCAGCAAAACAAGGTATGTGAGAAAAACAAGATGTTTATCAGAGTGTGCTCAGCTGTTGTGGGCTGTTGAAAACAAATATCTTGTCAGGGTATTTGGCTCAAGATGGCTGCAAAGATGATAGCTGCTTTTGGCTAGGAGTCGGCTCCCAACACTCTGATACTTCTAACATTGTGGGATTTACAATAAAATCCAGGATTCACTTCCACAACTTCACTTGTGGAAAAGAAAAATCTTGGCTCCAACACTAAAGTTCCCTGTGTTCTTTTTCACTTCAAACTCTAACTGTACATTTTTGGTTCCAGTGGGTTATGTTCATTGTAGGATTGCATCAGAGTGATTAGTAATAACCATGAAAGAATGAATATTAGTTAATCCTGTGGAAGAGGAAGTAGAAAGAATGTAAATGTCAGAAGGGATTGAGAACTTTTAGAAAAGAAGGCCCTCTGAGTCAACATGAGTAAAGTTGATATAAATTCACAGAATCTGAAGCATAATGCCTGGGGCCAGAACAGATTGTGTGCACATAGTGCATAATTTCCAGGTTAGTGCTTTTATGGTATTCCTGATTGTGTGAATCACCAGGTCTTTGAATCTTGGACTATTTTCCTTCTATTGGACTGTCTTATTCTTCTATGTAATTTTGTTATCATATTGTATTTTATTTTGTTATATTAAAATGAATGAACAAATGAATGAAAAAATTAATAAGTGAATGTAAGTCTACTCAGTAAAGTAAAGATTAACAACTGAAATGTTGTTTATTTTTACTCGGAGACAGAAAATATTATTTTTCCAATCGAATAAAATGAGGTGAATCAACCTTTCCAGGGAATGTCACATGTTTAGGAGCAATTGATCAAAAAATAATAGTCTCTAGAAAATAACCTCTTTTGTACATATAAAATCTGAATAAACTGCAAATGTAAATACATACTTCACCATAGTAAATCCTATAATTTGAACTGATATCCATCAACATTATACTGAAAAGAGCAACTGCAAGAATGTTTACTAACATTGGGCAGGGCATAGTGGCAAATACTCTTTACTCATGTGACAGACACTGCTGCAAATTTTTGCCAGAGTCATAAGTCAAGAAAAATAAATAAAACAGATACACTGAGGAAATGAACTGCTTCCTTTATACCTTTGTGTAGATTATATATTCTTCAGTAAAAGACATAAAAGGCTTTAACAGAAGACTCATATTGATAAACATTTTTGGCAAAAATACTGCAAAAGTAAATTATAGATATTAGTATATATCCTGTATATCAACTACCATCTCACTGTAAACAAACTGTCTAAGGAAATTATATTTATATTATTTTGAAAATAAACTATGTCAGTGTAAACTAACAATAAGTAACTTTATAAAAAATAAAAGAAATAATGGATGACACTAGAAGATAGAAGATCTCCATTGTTACATATATAGAATATGATAAATATATGCCTATGTAATTTATATAGATAATATAATATTGATAACTTGAAAACAAGTACCCAAAGAAATCAAAAGTGGAATATCAAAGATATACTAGTATACCCATGCTTACAGTAGATTATATATAGAAGATGTAATTAAAAAGAAATGAGCAATTACAAGTACTTCATTAAAAGTTGGTACATAAGATTCCCAGTGACTTACCTGTCTGGCTCTTTGTGGAATATTATCCTAATTTAGTTTTGCTATTCAGGTCATATTGGCTTTTCAACTTAGGTGTATTATTGTTCATAACATATTTAGAAAATGTGGAAACTGCTAGACCTAGTTTTTCTAACTATCTGAAATCTTCAGTGCCAGAAGCTGGGACCCTCGCCCTTACCCTCACCCCCTACCTTTCCCCACCTGCACAATGTCCCCTGCAGCCTGGCAAACACAAGCTCCTGCTTGGCAAGCAGTGTATAGCAGGAAAACCATAACTCAAGCAGTGTACCATATCTTTTGAAGAATAGCAGGTGGATCATAATTCAAGGCAGTGTACCGTATAGACCATGACATGTTCAAGGCACAGGCCGAGAAGATTCTGTACTTTCCCACTACCTGGCCCCTCTTACCCCCTCCCCTTGTAAAGCATGTTATAAAAAAGCATTTCATGTTCAAATACATGTCTCTTGACAAGCAACTGTTTGCTTGAGTCCATTCCCCCTCTCGCCCGTTCTTCTTTCAGGTTGCGGTCCTCCTCGCCCCCACGAATAACTAGGACCTGCCGGTCGGGTCAAGTGGTGCCCAGACGTGGGGCTCGAGGCATGGATCCCTCCGGACGGACCCTCATTGAGAAGTGGCCACGACATCAAGATTGAGTGAGACAGGGATCATCGCCCGCGACCTGTCGTCCTCGGGTAAGTTTCATTTTCATTCCGTCCCATAAGAATGGGCCATTCATTGTCTAAGGAGGTGGCCTTCATACAGGACCTCAAACATGCACTCAGAGAGAGAGGAATAAGGGTTAAGAAAAAGGATCTTATACGTTTTTTTATTTTTATTGATGAGAAGTGCCCTTGGTTTATGATTGATGGTCCTACCATCCATCCCAAGAAATGGCAGAAGGTAGGTCGTGAATTAAATGAGAAAATTAAAACTGAAGATGATGCAACTGTTTCTGCAACAATTTTTTCCTTTTGGGGTATTATTAGAGATATTATTGAAGATGCAGATAAAGATACAGGGAAGTGACAACTTTTGTCTGTTGCTGAATTTTGCTTGTCACAATCTCGGCTTAATTCTACCTGCCCATCTCGTCAGCCCTCTAGGCCTCCGTCTCAGGCTTCTGTTTCTTTTACTCTCATAGATATTCCCCCTGAACAAGTTTCCCCTCCTTCTGATCCGCCTCGCCTCTATCCAGATTTATCTTCTTCTGATTCCTCTCCACAGGTTTCTCAGCCTCCATCTTATAATTCTTCAGCAGTTTCTGATTCACAGACTTCCTCCCCCACTCATATTTGCAATCCTGTATTGCAGAAGTCTGCCTCTCCATGCCCTGCTGCTAAACGTCATTTTTCTTCTTCTCTGCCGCTCTCTCGACAGACTCCCCCAGCTGCTCTCTCCGAGCCACAGCCTCTGGAATCCGGTGATGAAGTCGTCCTTGAAAAATACAGCCCTGACTGGTTTCCTCCTATGGCACCTTCTTCTCCTTCTTCCATGCCTGCCTTTTTAACTTTCCCTGCCACTTTGCCTAATTCTCTTTCTGACATGCGAGATCGCCTCTCCTTTCAAGTTCGGGAATTGACAGACATTCTCCGCCTTCAAAAACAAATTTCCCATCTTAAGGTCCTTTGTTTTTCCTCCGTTCCCTCACAAGATTCCCTGCATTTAGCCTTTCCTGTAACCCGATCCCAGGTTCCTTCTTCACAGACACCTGCAGCCGCAGTTTCTGATTTGGAGTCTCAACAAACCCCACCACTTCCTCCTGCTACATGGTCGGGTGTAGCCCGGCAGCCCTCCCCCTCCTCTACACCCACCGTACCCCCACCTTCTCATCTTTCTCCTGCTTCTTCTTCTCGTCCCTCCTGCAAGCCCTCTCGGACCCCCCGCCTCCAGTCCGAGACTGAGGCTGATTCCTCTGAGAACGAGCCCAATTCAGACATTGAAAATGAAAGTGATCAGGATGATTCTACAAGTGATCTCACAGTTTTCAAAAAACTCCGTTTTAAACATCTTGAAAAGCTGAATTTTGCCGTTAGGAATTATGGCCCTAACACCCCCTTTACTCTTTCCCTTCTTGAGAGTCTTGGCGGGGGGGGTGGGTATTTAACTCCTAATGAATGGCTCACTGTAGCCCAGTCCGTTTTGACTCGGGGGCAGTTTCTTTCTTGGCAGGCAGATTGGGCTGATCGCTGCCGGTCTCAGGCACAAGCCAATCTCTCAAGCACACGCTCGCCTTCTAACAAATGGACACTTGATAAGCTTCTAGGTCGAGGAAAATATGCCTCTAACCAAATACAACAAAAATTTTCTTTGGGCCTTTTGACTCAATCTTCCTCGGCAGCCATGAGTGCTTGGAGAGCCATTCCCATGAAGGGCTCAGTTCTTTCTCCCCTGACTAAGATCACTCAAGACAATCAAGAAGAGTTTTCAGAGTTTATTGCTCGCCTCCTGGACGCAGCTGAGAGGTCTTTGGGACCTGGCCAGGGAGAGAATAAGCTTCTCCAACAGCTTGCTTACAAGAATGCTAACTCTGCCTGTTGGGCTGCCCTTCGAGGAAAATATAAAAATAAAGATTTTGATGAGATGATTCGTATTTGCAAGGATGTGGATCCCTTTGCTCAAAAAGTTTCACAAGCCATTAATTTGGCTGTGGGAGCGGCCACTAGTGGTGGGACAACCGGAACCACCTGTTTCAGATGTGGTCAATTGGGTCATTTTGCTAAACAATGCCCTCAGGGTAGAGCCATGGATCACCAACCCCCTCAATTAAGGGGAGAGCATTCGCCTCCAACGACCCCTTGCCCTCGTTGCAAGAGAGGCAGACACTGGGGTATTGCTTGTCGCTCCAAAACTGATATTTTAGGCAATCCCCTCCCTCCCCTTTCGGGAAATGGGATGCGGGGCCAGCCCCGGGCCCCTCAACCAGTCTCCTTCCTGCCGGCCTCGGGGAACAGCCAGGCAGGACCACACCAAACCCTTCAACAACAGCTCCCAAACCAGCCTCAACCCTCCATAGGGTTACCCCAGGGAGCGCAGGATTGGACCTCTGTGCCTCCTCCAGTGCAATATTAGAAGCTGGAGGAGGAGTTCAGATAATCCCCGTTTTTTACATTTTAAAGATTATTGTGTAATTGTTACCATTCTTCCACATTTTTTTATACATGATCCAGAGTCCTTTCTTAATATTATAGATCAAGGATCTTCTTTGAGAACCAAGAGAGAACCCCTGACTGCCCTTACCTTGTCTGTTATATTAGGAATTAGTGCCATTGGTGCAGGCACGGGTATAGCTTCCTTGGTGACTTCCAATAATCACTATGCTCATCTCCAATCCCTCATTGATAAAGATTTAAATGATTTGAGGGAAGGAATACAAGATCTTAAGGACTCTGTGGCCTCCCTTTCTGAGGTGGTATTACAGAACAGGAGAGGACTTGACCTTGTCTTCCTTAAGGAAGGGGGTCTCTGCGTGGCCCTCAGAGAAGAATGTTGCTTTTACTCCGATAAGACAGGCCTTGTCCAAAATAGCCTGGACAAGGTCAAAAAGAGTTTAGAAGAAAGAAAAAGAGCCAGAGAACAACGAGAGTCATGGTATCAAAACTGGTTCTCTACCTCTCCTTGGCTCACCACCCTGTTGCCTAGTATATTAGGACCCTTTGTTGGTATTCTTTTGCTTCTCTCGTTTGGCCCCTGGGCCTTTAATCGTCTCACAAGTTTTGTTAAGAACCAGGTTGATTCTGCCATTAAGACGGTTGAAGTTCATTACCATCAGCTGAAAATTGAAGAAGATCCAGAAGTGACTCCGCAGGAGACTGACACAGCTGCCAGCTCCCCTGCCTCCCCCTATGGTCGACCCCTAGACTTCCACGCCCTCCAGAAGGGTTCCTGGTATGCCTGGCTTTGCCCTTGTTTCTCTCGCTAGAGAGCTTGGCCTCTTGATCACCCCAACAAAAATTGGCTTTTTCCTAAACCAAGGCCGCCCTTGATGTGGCCACTAACACTGGGGAGCCTTCCTTTATGACAATATTACACCCCAAACTGACAAATGGCTGGTAATGTGAACATTTACAAGGGACTAGGATGGCTGTGAGTTAGCCCAATGATGGGATTATTGTAGGTCCACTTCCCAGGGGCCCACCCAATGCAGCCGAAAAGGAGTGCGTGGTGCTGGGAGTGGGTGCAGCCTACATGGCCTAAGACAGGGCTCTCACCCTCCTTTAACCCACCTCGAGGTCCCTTGATGTTGCCCATCATCGACAGCCTGAAGCCTTCGACCATCGACGTGACTCATCTCACATCCACGTATTGGGGTTGTGAACTTGTCTAAGACCCCCCATAATTTGACTTCCAAATTCAAAATTCACATAGTTGGGATTGATCATAAGATGCCTTCTCTACTAAACAGAGAAGGGGGAGATGCCAGAAGCCGGGACCCGCGCCCTTACCCTCACCCCCTACCTTTGCCCACCTGCACAATGTCCCCTGCAGCCTGGCAAACACAAGCTCCTGCTTGGCAAGCAGTGTATAGCAGGAAAACCATAACTCAAGCAGTGTACCATATCTTTTGAAGAATAGCAGGTGGATCATAATTCAAGGCAGTGTACCGTATAGACCATGACATGTTCAAGGCACAGGCCGAGAAGATTCTGTACTTTCCCACTACCTGGCCCCTCTTACCCCCTCCCCTTGTAAAGCATGTTATAAAAAAGCATTTCATGTTCAAATACATGACTCTTGACAAGCAACTGTTTGCTTGAGTCCATTCCCCCTCTCGCCCGTTCTTCTTTCAGGTTGCGGTCCTCCTCGCCCCCACGAATAACCAGGACCCGCCGGTCGGGTCACTTCAGGAGTAAATTTTTCTGGACATGGGTATTTTTCAGTTCAAAGACATTTTATTATAGTTTTTACTCTTGAGTGTTATAAGCATTTTAAAATTGTTTTTGTATTCCTGTTTATTTAATCAGGTTTACTGCAGAAAATAAGGGATTGGTATAGCATTTAAAATAAATTAACTACACTTCTTCACATTATACATCTGTATAAAGTGACACAGTAATATTCACTAGTTTGTGTATAAATATTACATATTTACAGAGAAAATTAAAAAAAAAGATTGAAGTTTAATAATCCATTCACTGCCCAAAGTTTAGGATTTTGTGGTTAATAATAATACATGTGTCATGCTTCCCCAGCTAACCTCAGCCTCACCTGATTCATGTGCCTGATACTATGACCTCATCCCCACAAACACTCCTGTTATCCCAACTATTGAGTATTATTTTCTCTTTGATTGTCATTGCAAAGTATGAAGGACAGGCTGTCATTTCCATGAGTTGGATGCCTGTGTTTGTTGGAAACTCAAAATGTATGATGCAAATAAATTACTAAGAAATCAAAAAAACAAACAAACAAAAACCAACCAACCAAACAAACAAACAAACAAAACCCCCAAAAGATAGCAGCACCATATAGATAAGCTATTATGAACTGTGTGGAAGCATCACCTGTCAATAAAATCTAGTAGCAAAGAATAGATTTGTGGTACTTCCAGAGAGAGAGAGAAAGAGAGAGAGAGAGAGAGAGAGAGAGAGAGAGAGAGAGAGAGAGAGAGAG
>NW_021620995.1:6135317-6147589 GCF_004785775.1 Grammomys surdaster
GAGAGAGAGAGAGAGAGAGAGAGAGAGAGAGAGAGAGAGAGAGAGAGGAACTTTGGGAGATAGGTATGAAGGGGAATCTCCAATGGACTCTGATAAAGTTGGATGTTTGAAACTGAGGAGATGTAACTAGCCATGTGGCATAGAAATAATAATATAAATGTGTTAAATAAATGATATAAATCCCTTAGAATCATATGAGACCAGAAAAAAGAGCCATTGTATTTGTTTTATGTGGGCATGCACTACCCACAAAAGGACATGAGGCCTACCCCCTTTTTTCCCATTTTTATTGGTTATTTTATTTATTTATATTTCAAATATTATCCCTCTTCCCAGTTCCCCCTCCAAAAGCCCCTATTCCCTTCCCAATCCTCTTGCTTCTATAAGCTTGCTCCCCATTAAGAGTGGTTTGTATTCATACTGAAACTTTTAGAGAAAATATTTTTTTCATTTAAAAGTTGTTACAAATTGCAGACAGGTTCTTGATTACTCATCGGAGCATGTAGTCACTTCTCCTTTCAATTCCAGGGAATATTTGTGCACCAAATGCTGATTTAATGTAGGAAAAAGTAGATCATTGTTTTTTGTCTATAAATTATATTTGAGACTTCTGCTTCACTTTTGAATGCATTATTTGAGTGCTGAAGACTAGTAATCTACATTTATCTATTTATAACCCTTTCCTGTCTACTTACTTATACAAATATATTCCTTGACTTATATTTCATATATTTATTTCCTATATTCAATTTATGAATGAAGAAGTATTCTTTTTAACGGGATTATATTTTTGGTATGAAATATTCAATGAGCCCCTTATATTATTTCCCATAAGACATTCAGAATGAAGCCATCTCGAGTGTCGTGCCAAGTACTATTGGATTCATGTTAGTTTTAAAATTTGCAGTGGTAGTCATTATAATTAGAAAAAGTTTAAAGACATTTACAGTGTATTTGGTATAATTCTAACACCTCTCTGGATGTTTTAATTTTGCATAGTGAGCTTATAAATTTAAAGACTGCTGTTCTGCTGAGCATTGATGTGGTAGATACTGCTGATGCAATTACACATAACCTGAGGTCAGTATTTCTATTTTTGTCAAGCTTCAAGAATAGCATATATATTTTGATCATGCTAGTCCTTTTTGTCATGGGGATACTTTTATTCCTGCCCACCCTGTTAAAGCTTTTCTTTAACAACATCAACATGTTGGCAACCAAAGTAGGTGGCTTGAACCTGAAAATGGTACCTCAGACAGAGTTATTAAATTTACAGGCTGGCAAGCCAAGGACAGGTAAGATTCAGCACAGAGCCTTACCAACCTAAGACATAGGTGCTTTGCTTTTAATAATGCATATTCCATGATGGGTAAAGAGAGCATTCTTGGCAGAATGACCTAAGATAGGCTGAGTCTTGTTTATGAAATAAAAAAAGGGAAAAGACAGAGAGCTTTTAGGGCTACTTGACAATAATCTAACATTGGCCTAGGACCAGGAAATTGTCTGCTTGGCAGGTATATGACATTGATCAAAGATACGGAAGTGGGTTTCAGACAAGAATCTAAATCTTAGGCTAGATCAAAGAAATAATTTCAGACAAAAAAAGACCTTGGAGTAGGACAGGGAAGTTGGTTCAAATATTTTGGTTATCTTGGTAAGCCCTTAGAAACAGTGATCATGGGAGTGTTCATGCAATTTTGTTTATTGCCTTGCTTGTTCTTTAACTATTTATGTTTAATGTCTTACTTGTTTCTCGACTGTTTGCACTTATTGTATTGCTAGTTGCTCAACCTAGAACTGACCTTAATACTTGTATGTAATTAAAATGCTATAAAAGCATCCAGATCTGCTACATATGTGCTGGGGGGCACCGTCCAGCCAGCATATGCTCTTTGGGGTCCAAGTATGCTGACTCTGTTGTTTTTCCTGTGGAGTTCTTATCCTCTTCAGGGTCCTCAATTCTTCTCTAAATTGTTCCCTTAGAGTCCTTGACCTCCATTCCATATTTGGCATAGGTATCTGTATCTGTTTCAGTCACATACTGGGTGATGTCTTCCAGAGGACAACTTTGCTAAGCTCCTGACTTCAAGCATAACTGAGTACCATTAATTGTGTCGGTGATTGGTGCTTTCCTAATGAATGGGTCTCAGGTCGGGCCAGTTTTTGGTTGGCTGTTCCCTCAGTCTCTGTTCCATCTTTGTCCCAGAATTTCCTTTAGACAGGCCAAATTTTGGGCTGAAAGTTTTTCAGGTGAGTTGATGCCTTTATTCCCCCACTGGGGTCCTGGCTAGTTATGGCAGGTGACCTCTTCAGGTTCTATATCTCCACTGCTTTGCCAAGCAACTTAGCTAAGGTCACCTGCGTTGATTTCTGGGAGCCTCCCAATCCCAGGTGTCTGGCACTTCCTAGAGATTTTCTACCACCCCGGCACTGCAGATTTTGATTCATTCTTCTAGCACTTTGGCCTTCTCTCCTTTCTCTCCCCATACCTGATTCTAAAGCTTCCATTCCCATCCCCATCCATTCTCCCACCCAGTTTCTTTTCTCCCTCTGCCTTCCTTGACTATTCTATTCCTCCTTCTAAGTGAGATTCAAGCATCATTGTTTGGGCCTTTCTTCTTATGGAGCTACTTTGGGTATATGGAGTGTATCATGGGTATCCAGGAGTACTGTATGACTAATACCGACTTTTCAGTGAGTATATACCATGCCTGTTCCTTTTGGTCTAGGTTAGCTCACTCAGATTCATAATTTTCTTGTTTTTAATAGCTGAATAGTATTTCGTTATGTAAATGAACCACATATTTTCTATCCATTCTTCAGTTGAGGGTCATCTGGGTTGTTTCCTGTTCCAGGTTACCATGAATAAACTGTTGAGAATATAGTGTAACACATGTTGTTGTGGTACAGTGGAGCTGTGTAGCTGGATCTTTTTATTTCCAATTTTCTGAGAATCCACCAGATTGATTTCTGGAATGGTTGTCCAATTTTGCAATCCCATCTTACCAGCAATGGAGGATTATATCCTTTCTCCATATCCCCAATAACATTCACTGTCCCTTGAATTTTTAGTTATTTTTAATTTCTTAAAATTTATTCTTCTCTCCTACAAATTCCTGACTGCAGCCTACCATCTCTCACTAATCTCATATCCCTCCAAATGAGCAGACATCTCTGGCATATGTACCAAACAAAGCATGAAAAGATGCAATAAGACTAGACATAATCCCTCATATAAAGACTGGATAAAGTAAATCTTTAGGGAAAAATATCCCATGAGAAGCTAGGTAAAAGAATCAGAGAGACACCAATTGTTAATATTAGGCATTTAATATAGTAACACAAAAGCAGCTAATCTGTGACAACAGGTTTATTAAAATATACACAGGTATTCTTTCCACATGTATTTCTATACAGTTTCCACATCATGTGCTTTCCTGGTGCTTACAGAGGCTACAGGGTGCCATCAGATCCCTGAATCTGGAGTTAAGGAACGTTAGTATTCGACATATGGATGTTGAAATTTCAGTCAGAACAGACAATATTTCTAATTGCTAACCAATCTCCCAAGCTCTAGTCATAATGTATTTTGATCTGTGTGAAAGAAAGGATACAACGCAACAGGTTAGCAAAACTTAAATATATTTTCGATGTTGCTCATTGATTAGATGTTTCTAATTTCCTCCTTCCTCCTGTCACTAGAAGCTGCTGTCCTATTATTTTTGTTTAAGGTTTTAATTGTACTGATTATAATGTAATTGAAATGGTGTTCATTTTCTATGACTAGCTTATTTTATTTAGTATAGATGGACAAGGTTGATCCATGTTTTCATATGCTCCAGAATTTTATCTTTCTTTAACACTAAATAATTTTCAAATTCAAAGAAGACATGAAACTGGTCCACAGCTATTGGAAAAAATTAATTTCAGCATCATATAAATACAACTATACTTTATACATATTTACTTGCTGTGATAGCTACTATTTTTAACAAACAATAAATATAAAGTAATATCTTGATAAATTTCATCTCCTCTACTTTGGTAGTGGTGCTGCAAAATTGTCTATATTATATGTAAAACAAAAAGATAGGAAGCCAAGAAACAATTGATCGTCCTTCAATATTGTATACTGCTGAGCTATGAAAAGTAATTTCATATAAGTATGAACATTTGAAAGAATTCAAGCAACGCTTTTGATGAGATACTAACACTACTTTGGACATTACCATTATTTGTTGTAGCTTTTATCTGATAATAATTTAGATGACCATGAATAGATAAATATAAGTTTCATATTTTAACCAGAATTCAGAGAATATTGTTTCACTCATACATTACTTTAACTAGTGTCCTGAGATAAGTTGTGGCTATGATTTTACTAAAGAAAAACCAACAAACAAATAAAACAAATGGGTAATTCAACACCACCTCATCTCTACCTTCTATCTGATGCTTGCCTCTAACACTATATAATCTTATAAATTTATTTAACATATTTTAGCTTAACATCTTTATGTTTGTTTTAATTAAACTAAACTTTTTTTGTGTGTGTTGAAAATGTATCTGGCCCTCAATGAAAATGTGAGGAAATGGTAAGTACATTTAAAATATTGTCATTTTATCTTTCCTGAATGTAGGTATTTCATTGACAAAATGAGACTATATAGAAATGAATTAGTTTATTCAATGCTGAGTATTTTCATCATGAGCAATAAAAGCAAGTGATTCATTGCATTCAATACACAGCAAAATTAAAATTCAAAGTGATATGTGACAGAGTTGAATTTTAACAAAGGCTGCAGAGGCAACTTCTAGATTAATATAATAAAAGAGACAATGACTTGGAAAATCTATAAGCAACAATATATGACATTTAAGTCACATTTATCTGAAACAAGAGGACTCATTGGCTATCACCCATATGAGAGCCAAAATTTGAATGAAAGCACTGGAAAAAATTAATCAAAGCAAACGTGTCATACATTTTTAAAGCTTTGTTCTTTCTTTAGAATTTCTGAAACTATTCCATTGCCTTGAGAATTCAACCCAGAAATGAATTCATAAGCAGAATATGATACAATCCTTGGTTTCTTTTGTGAAATACATAGATAGGGAGGAAACACTCATACTACTAATGCATTATTTTACAAAACTCTCACTTGACTATTTCAAATGGAATGGTAGATTTAATAGAATATTTTATTTCCTGAAAGGGGATGTGAGTGATATGTCACATCTATCATTATAGAGTATCTCTGAAAAAAACAAGGGGTATCATGAACTCTAACAAAGTGGAACAAGCTTTTTCTACTTCAACCTTCCCTTGTTTCCCACATCCTGTGCATAGAAGACTTCTTCTCCTCATAATGCATAACATAACAATTCTGACAGACTACATAATATAAAAGCTAGATTGCGTAGAGTTTATGGTTGTCTGTCAAAAACAGTATGCAATGAAAGAGAAATATATTCTATTCTGCAATATGCATTATCTTAGGAGTATGGGATAGTGAAAGAAAGAAGATAGCTTGATTACCACCCATGTGATCTTTAATTTTCCTTTGATTATTAGGGTTGTACAGTGAAATTTAATAGGTAAAGTTTGTATATAGGACGTAGAACATCACTTACTTCCCTAGTGTGAACCTATACATGCCAGATTATGGCTGCAAATCAGCTTTATTTTGTTCATTAATTTTATATATTTAGTTGTCACTGTGATTGCTACTATTGGTGCAATTATTAACATAAATATTTTACAATTCTACTTAGAAACCAGAAATATGGAGCTCGGTGGGTGATCACTGCTCCTTACTGACACAGAGTCTTAATACCCTTTAAAAAGTTAATTTTTCTCCCTTTGGTATGTTACTATTCAGTGTATTTAATATCTTTTCAACAGTAAATTGCTGATTATGAAACAGAATAATACAAAAATCTCTCCTCTCAGTTGTGTTGATGTTTGAAGAGAATCTTGTAAGAAATCTATAAAGCTGTTGAATGTTGCCAGATCTGCTAGGACTTGACTTTCAAATCCAACTAAATTCTGGTATTCTTGTTCCTTATGACATGTTATTCATTTGCTTATCTGTTGATGGATGACTTAAGGTGTAAATAGTAACAATATCACATGTGTGTGCGTATATGCATGCACACACACACACACACGCACACACACACACACACACACACACACAAACTGAGGAGATATAAAGATATAGAGACAGAGACAGAGACAGGGAGACAAAGAGACAGAAAGTGCCCTGCACCCACACATACACATACCCTCTCTGGTGTCACTAGAGATTTGTATTATTGAATTGGCGCATTTTGTAGCCTATTTTATAATGAGGCTGTGGTATTAAAACTGAAAAGTTTAAAGGTAAAATGTAACAGTTTGTCACAATTATGTTTCATATTGGCAGGTGCTCTGAACTTTCTGTTTGATAACTAGACATATAAATTTCAGTTCTTAAAGCTTTGCAGCCAATTTAAGGGCTCATTTATTTCACTGACAGCAAGATATATGTGCAGCCTGGCATTCTGGATGTCTGGGGCCAAAATCGGCACTTTGTTGCTTGCATGTCTCACAGGGAGTAAATAGTAGCAATTTTTCAGCATAGGCTTACTAGCACAAGGTATTTAGCAAATAAATGAGCATAAGATGACCTGTGGTGTCCTGAAATTACCAAAATTCATGAATAATAAAATGATCTATAGATTGTTAGCAGAGGGCTACAGCACAGGCTAATTTGCAGCCAGTGAGGCTTTACAGTATAATTTATAACTTTTGAAAATTTAATGACTTCATCAATTTTTACCTATTTTTTCACTAATATAATCTCCTGAATACCAGTGTGTCAAGGTATGATTTCCTCATATGAAAAAGGATAAGTCTTTTACATTTTAGTGTCTTTATGTTTTGATTTATTATAATAATTTATATCAAAAACACAGTTACACTATGAGATGATTATAATAAAGACTTTAGTATTACATAAATATCCAGATAACTTGTGGCTATTTTCTCAAGAGGGTATCATTTAGCTTTGACAATTAGGAATTTCACTTAAATTCTAGTACCAGCCAACCATAATTTTTTTTAAAAAAACTTCAAAGTAGTCATTAAAAATATAAAAACTGTGACTATATATGCTTGTTAAAATGGATCCCATGCACAATATTTTAAATTTAATAACTTCAAGAACAGCAAACAGTTCCTAAAATTATCATGTCATTTAGGATACATAACTAAAATTGCAAAAGAATAACTTTATGTGTGGCTTTGTTCTCATTGCATGTAATATATTTTATAATTAGTGCTTAATTTTATTTTATTAGGTTTTAGATTCTGTTGTATGATGGCAATTTTTGGACAATTCAAAATTTCAAACCAACAATCAGGGAGACTGCTTGGATCTAGTCTAAGCCCTCTGTGTGTATACTATAGTTTTGTAGTCTGGTATTTTGAGGGGACTATTAACCGAAGTGATTGGCACTGTCATGCTTTCTCCTTCTTTGTGGACCATTGTTTTCCTCCTTGGTTACCTTGTTCAGACTTAATATGAGAAGAGCTGCCTAGACTTACTGCACCTTGATATATTTTAAATAGATATCCCTAGCAGGCCTGCACTTTTCTGAAGGGAAATAAGGGAAGATTGGATGAGGAGGGAAGCAGTCAGGGGAAGGGACTGGGAGCAGAGGTGGGATGGTAAACTGTGGTTGGGATATAATATATGAGAGAATAAATTAATGAAAAATACAAATTAGAAATCTTGCAAATGTCTCATGTAATAATAATTTAACTTTTCAAAAAGTGATCATAAAAATACTCTAAAACTTTTGTTATAACACATTATGTGTTGATTGAAAATCCTTACAGGTATTGTAAGGAGATGATAGATATTACTGGAAAGCCTAAAAACAATCATGCAAACACATATAAGAATTGAAGGTAAACATAAAAGAATAAACTCTTCATCTGGAAGATATAAAAGAGTAGAAAAGATTTGAAGGCATTTCTAGTTGCATTTAATACTGTAGTGTTACATAAATGTATGTACATTTTATCGCTTTTACAAAACACTTATCTGGCTATTTTTCTTTACATATTTATTTTATTGCTAATTTTCATATATCATACTTAATTATGTGTGCCTGTGATGATTGATACTTGTAAAGTTATAAAATGCAATGAATATATTTTTTGTTAAGCATAAGAATTACTGAAGTTGTATCACTTTAATAAATGTTTCATGTTAAGTATATGTTCAAATATGCTAAAACAACATTTGTATACACTAAAAGAAAAAACATTTTAGATTTTGATGATTTAACTTAGAATTATTATCTGGCTTACTTCTTTTTGTTTATTTTTCTTTGCTTTACAACCTGGTCAATGATCCTCTCCCTGTTACTCCCTTCCACAATGCCTCCTTCCATCCCTCATTCCCTTTTCTTCTGATAAGGTGGAGGCCACACCCTGGATATCCCCCCACTTTGGTACATTCTTTTCCACTGAGGCCAGACAAGACAGCCCAGCTAGAAGAACATATCCCTGGGAAAGGCAACTGCTTTATGGATAGCTCCTGATCCAGGTTTTCAAGACTCACAGGAAAAATGAGCTGCACATCTGGTATATGTGTGCAGTAGACGTATCATCAGCCATGTATGCTCTTTAGTTGGTGGTTCAGTCTCTGAGAGCCTGAAGAGTCCAGGTTAGTTGACTCTGTTGATTTTCCTGTAACATTTCTATCCCCTTTGGTCCCTCAACACTTTCATAAGAATATCCAAGCTCCATCCACTGTTTGGTTGTGGGTGTCTGCATCCTCCTGCATCAGCGCTGAGATAGAAACTCTCAGAGAACAGCCGTGCTAGACTCCTGACTTCAAGCCATTCTCATGACCATCTGGCCATCTCTCTTGTCACTCCTCACACCTAATCCTAAACCTGCCCCCCCTATTCCCCTACTTTTACTCTCTCTCCCCATCTGCCTCCCAAGTTTATTTTCCTCCACATTCTAAGTGAGATTTAAGCATCCTCCCTTGAGCCTTTCTTCTTTTTCACTTCCTTGAGTCAGTCGGTATTCTGCGTTTTTTGGATAATACTCATTTTTAACTGTAGATGTCTTGCATGTTCTTTTGGGGCTGAGTTACTTCACTCATAATGATAATTTCTAGTTCCATCTTTTTGTCTTCAAATTTCATGATGCTGTGGTTTTCAATAGCTGAATAGCATTCCATTGTGTAGATATACCACATTCTTTTTTATCCATTGTTCAGCTGAGGGATATCTAAGTTAGTTCCAGTTTAACATAGTTGATCAAGTGTCCCTGTGTTATAGTGGGTATATCTTTTGTGTATATTTCCAGGAGTATTATAGTTGGTTATTGAGATAGAACTATTCCTAGTTTTCTGAGAAACCTCCAGATTGATTTCCAATGGGGTTGTACAAGTTTATACTCCCACTAGCAATGGAGGAGTGTTTCTCTTGCTCTGCATCCTTGCCAACATGTGGTATCACATGGGTTTTTGATCTTAGCCATTGTGACTGGTGTAAGATGGAATCTCAGAGTTGCTCTGATTTACATTTCCCTGATGACTAAAGACTTTGAACATTTCTCTAAATGTTTCTTGGTTATTCTAACACCTATTGGTCTACTTTTAACATCTGTTGTTAATGGTATACATTTTAAATTCAGTTAACCTTACTAGGTATTTCTGCCATGTCCTAACTACTGCTATGTGCTCTGCTATTCTACAGTCACATAACTGCATCAACATAAAAGAAGGGAACTTACTGAGCAAATGAAAATTTATGCCAAACCACTTTATTCCCTGAGTGGTTATGTTCTCATCTACAAATAATACAAGTCCTGACAGCAATGAATTCATTAGAGAATATCATGTATTCTATAGTAAGATAATAAATACTCTATGCTTTCTATGAAATAGACTAACAACTGATCAGAAGACATCTAAATCTAGTTAGATATAATAGAAGGTTATCCAGTCACTAAATCAGAAGGTGGGGGCAGGAGAGAGGGAGAGAGGGAGAGAGGGAGAGAGGGAGAGAGGGAGAGAGGGAGAGAGGGAGAGAGGAAGAGGGACAAAAAAGAGAGATATAGAGAAAGAGAGAGACAGAAAGACAGAGACAGCGTGAGATATAGAAAGACAAAGACAGAGGGAAAGGAGACATAGAAAGGCAAAAATAGAAGGGAAAGGAGAGAACATGATTTTATCTTTTCAAGAGACAGAGAGTAACATGAAGTTGGCTTATGTGAGATTATTCTTAATAAATTAAGCTTCTTTTGCCCAAATATCTGCAATTTAAATAAGATTTACTAAAAAAGTATTTCAGTGGTAAATGAATATGCCTGAGTGAATCATGAGCACCCAAAGTTTTAGTTTGGCTATGCGATTATTCTTAGCTCACTTTTCATTTGCAATTTAGGCAAACTTACATTTTGAGTAAAGAAAGACTAATGGATTAGGATAGATAAGACTTACGGTGATTGTATACTCTATGTATAATCCATGTGCCATTATGCTAAACGGTGAATGATTAGTGAAGGGAAAGCCATCCCAGTCATTGTGACCTGGAGAAAATGAAGTATCTGAAAACAGTTTACATTGAGAAACCCTTAAATTAGGCTGTTTTCTGTAATGTTTTCCATTTTCTACATTTATTTTTTTATTTTACTGTTATTAAAATATGATTCTAGATATATTTGATGCATATCAAGTTAGATATATGTACACATAATTTCATATTGATTAACAATGGACATATATGAGAAGTAATTGTGGAAATTCTGCTAAGGACACACAGTGTCATTACAGTAAATTTGATGTCAGCCTACCTTAGTTCCTAACTAGATGTCATAAACATGCAGCATGTGTCAACTATCATTAATTACTACATTATTTGGTTAAATAAAAATATGCATATGTATAAAAGTATAGTACTGTTATTAGTCCCAAGCCAGAAATTCCTCAGGTCACAGTCCTATCTACAATTTTGGATTTTCCATTTTCATAACTGATTCTGAAAGCAGGCCTCAGGATATTAAGCCTCCACCTTTCAGTGACACAAAATGCATAATGAGTTTACAAGTAAATGAATGCCCTCTTCTTCATCATTCAGAGTAGATTCATAGCTTCTCACTGCTTCATCAAAATTCCAGACTTCCTCCATTTTTACTGTGACTAGAAATAAGAGACAACCTGATTACAATCTTGTAATTTAGACTGCTTGTAAATATGACATGGAAACTCACTACTTTATTTAATGTGAATATATAGGGTTACCCACTGTGCTGTAGGAATCTGAAATGTTCCCATAACCCAGACTATGCAGTTGCTGTCTGTCCATTGCAGATTCTATCTCTTCTAATAAATCATTTATTTCAAAGGAAATCTGCCTCAGTGTCTCCTTTGTACTCCTTCCTTAACCAATGACAGCTTGCTTTTGAAATATGTGTGTGTGTGTGTGTGTATATAATGAAACACCATTATCTTAATTAATATTGTGTCTCTCTTCATTTTCTTACAACACATCTAAGATATTAATATCCATTACAGTACTCAAAAATTTTGAGTCTCATAACTGACGATGGAAATAAAAAGAGGCAACAAACATGGTTAACGTTTCTAATGATAATGTGAATAATGTTCTTTTGCCATGTCAATATTGGTTAAATCCCTACTGTTCTTAAGTTGATTCCAAATTTAGATATTGTAATCAACTTTGTAACTTTATTTATCAGTGTCTATATTATGCTTGATTTTAGCTAAAAGGCCAAGAAGAGACCAATTTTTATATTTAGTCATTATTGGGTCTTAAAATATTTAAAACATAGAAATTCCATGTAAAATATTATGTAAAATATGTCCAAGACTGGAAAAAAAAGAGACACAGAACTTTCATTTCCCTCAGGCCTACTTGCATCTTTTACTGAAAGATTTAGGTCCACCTTAACCTTTGTTGCACATGAGATAAATGCTATAATTTCCTTAGGTGCATCAGAGCACTCACTAAAGCAGGCTCCTCATTACACTGTAATTTAGTTTTAAATGCTAGTTTAATCCTTTTCTTTCCATGTGGCACCATTTATTTCTTTTTCTTTCCTTCCTTTCTTCTCTTTCTGACTTCCTTCTCTTTAGTCTGTCTTTCTTTTCTTCTTCCTTATCTTCCTTCCTTCCTTCCTTCCTTCCTTCCTTCCTTTCTTTCTTTCTTTCTTTCTTTCTTTCTTTCTTTCTTTCTTTCTT
>NW_021620995.1:6147599-6209041 GCF_004785775.1 Grammomys surdaster
TCTTTCTTTCTTTCTTTCTTTCTTTCTTTCTTTCTTTCTTTCTTTCTATCTTTCTGTCTCTCTCCACCTCCCTCCCTCCCTCCTTCCCTCCTTCTTTCTTTCTTTCTTTCTTTCTTTCTTTCTTTCTTTCTTTCTTTCTTTCTTTCTTTCTTCTGTCTCTCTTTCTCTCTCTCCTTCCTTCCTTCTCTTTCATTCTTTCTTTCCTTTCTTCCTAACTTCCTTCATTCTCTTTCTTTCCTTTCTTTGTTTCTTTGTCCTTTTATTCTTTCCTTTGTTCTTTTCTATTTATTTCTTCCTACTTTCCCTTTTTGCTTGCCCCTTTTCTCTTTTTTTTTTTTAACTTTGCACTACATCTCACTCTGTTGTCCTGTCACCTAGAACTCATGATTTAGATAATACTGGTAGCTTAAACTCATAAAGAACCATCTGCTTCTGCCTCCTGAGTATAGAGATGGTAGGTGAGAGCTGTCACACTTTACCCATTAAGATCCTTTTGAAGTCTTTGGGTATTATGTCTTAAAAATCAATGATTATAGTATTCATTCCTTCATCTTGTTTTACTAAATAGCTATTGTGAGTAAAGGCTATGAATAATGTTAGTGTTAGAAAAGATGCTGAAGTAATTATTCAAAGTGTGTACAACAACAACAACAAAGCAAAAAACCCTGTTGGTTCTTACTCATGATTTCTTTTCTGTTTGTGTTTTAGGTTAAGTCATGTCTCTTTTCCCTACATTTTTTAAGGTTTTAGTCTGTTTATTAGCTGTCATTTTTTGTTAGATATATGTTAAATATACATTTATTTAGTTTTACTCTAGTCATTTTTTTTTTCTTTTTTTTTGTTTTTTTGAGACAGGGTTTTTCTGTATAGCCCTGGCTGTCCTGGAACTCACTCTGTAGACCAGGCTGGCCTCGAACTCAGAAATCCACCTGCCTCTGCCTCCCAAGTGCTGGGATTAAAGGAGTGTGCCACCACCGCCCAGCTAGTCATTTTTTTCTTGTGCCTAAAATTAAACCTAGATTCTTTCACGTGCAAGTATATTCAAATTTTACGAACTCTATCTTCTAATAATAGCAGCTGATTGACTCTTATTTAAGTAAACTAGTAGAACATTAATGGGTAAAAAAATATTATATGCTAATATATGCAATTATAAAATTTTCAGTGTAAGAATCAATGTGGGATAACTGTGCTTTTTGCAACTAAACATTTTGCATGTGCATTTCTGTTTGTACATGTTTCTGTGTATGAGTATGGATATGGATTTGTGTGTGTATGTGTGCATGTGCATGAGTATTTGTATTCACATGTGTGTTTAGGAAGTCTAGAGTTTATGTTGTCAGCTATATTCTATCTTCTTCAAATATATCTGTCCTTATCTTTCTTTCTTTTTTCCCCCACAAGGTCTTTCACTAAACCAGAAACGGTGTGCACTATGCAGGAAGAACTACAGCGGACCAGTGAGGTCTCTGCCCACCGTCTTGCTTGGGTTTGATGGGAGCACTCTGGAGAGACATGGCCCCAGAGACTTCTCCCCAAATTCCTTCTTGCGATTGATGTACTTCTCATGTATGTCACTGCCATACTCCTCCTTTATTTGGCTTGGTGTGAGTGGAAAGCAGGAGACCCTCATGGCCTATAGCCTTGTTTGATTACTTCCTGGGTGATAGCCCACTTGGTTCGGCAAATTTTCTCCAGATAAACATGAAAATGGAATCTTCTTGTGATAACGCTGTTTAAATCAATTAATGATATTTATGGAGTTTATGACTTGATTTAATTAGGGAGTTAGTTTGATTAAAATATTTTGGAAAATTGGGGTAATTGAAGAACATTTAAAGTTAGAATCAAGAGTAGAATGTGCCCCTTCCTCATAGAATACAAAGATCTGCATGAGTTGAAAAAAGGAGTACAATGAGTGTTCATGTGTTATAAGGACTTACGTAATTGTAGTAGCAAGAATAATAGGCTTGAGAAAAGTTAATATTCACAGAATGCATTCCCTGTGGATTGGGCCTAAATTCCTTGATCTCCTGATTTAGGGATGTGGAAAAAGATTCTTGGTGCATAGAAAATAATAAGGTTATAAATAAAGAATAAACACTTCTATTATGAGTATTTTACACAGGACAGATGATTATCCAGCCTAGGTGATCAAACCCTCAAAAATAAGATATAAGATACATTGTCTGTTCCTTAGTAAGTACAGATCATTGTCAACCAAGCATAGGGAGAAACTTGGTACTATAGACTTAGCCTGCTTAAACTTTGTTAATCACTGCCAAAAGAATTACTGCTTGGGAGTTACAGTGATCTGTGGAAAGAAAGATAGATAATATTTGTTAATTATTTATGTTTCAAATGATATATTTGATAACAATTCTAATTTCCTCTTATGTAATGATTTAAATCTGTTTTGAAGAATATGTTTTTTTGTTATTTCTAGAAAAAAGAACTAGTAGCTATAAGGTAATTTACTTGCTAAATAGAAAAACTTTGTCTTAAGGGATATAAAAAGAGCTAAGGGAAAAAAATGCTGGAGCCTGACTTTGTTTCAGTCATTCTGTGTGTTCTGTGTGATTCTGTCTGTATGTTTGTAATGTGTGCATGTGTGTGTTTGAATTCCTGCCTTTTCTTTTCTCTAATCACTGGTTGCCATCAACAAGCAGCCCTTCTTGGTTGCTATCAACAGTTACCCTCTCAGCTGCCATCAGCGCTGATCCAGTTCACCAATGGTACACCTTGCTGCCTACCTCTGTTTACACTGTAGCGTAAAATTGGTGTTTGACACTGAAACAGTGAAACTCAGAAACTCAATTATACTAGCTGTCCAATAAATTCTAGGAGATAGATAACTAACTCTCTCTGTAAATGAACATTAGGATTACAGGGAAGGCCTCAGGTTTCACATCCTAGGTTGGTCATGAAAATCACTTTATCACCTAAAGTAATTCCCAGTCCTAAACTAAAATAATATTGGAACATATACAAGTTTATATCATAACACTACTTAAAGAAGAACAACAAATTTAAAGAATTAAAATTGCATAGGACTTTTCTCAATTTGAACTAGTCAGGTGAAAGCTCTTTAAAAATAGCAACTGTAGAACTTAAGTAATTAAAATTTATTTTCTAAAGTAGATTTTCAATTTAGCTTTGTCATCTACAGAATTAACTAGTTCATGGTTCCCTCTCAAAATAATTGATCCATTGAAATATAATTTTCAAGAGGTCTTGAATGTGTTTTCCAGTTTCAATAGGTTAGTTATTTACCAAGACATAATTCATAATTTTTATCAACTCTCCTCTCTACAGACCCTGGCTAGGTATGATCAACTATTTTAAGCTTTTTAAGTTTATGAAATATATATATATATATATATATATATAATTTCAATGTTAAATCAACTTCTTGTGTGTCCTAGACCACACCTAAAAACAATAGTTATCGTGATTTGTTTGAAGTGAGTATAATAAAATTAAAACTGCTGGAAACAGTAGTAGATTAAAATAACAGAAAAAACAGCCATCCATCTAATCTGAGATTAGAGAATTTCTTTTATATAAATGCTTAATTTTACTTTGCAGAAAAAAGCCATTGCAGTACAACAGAATATTTAAGTAGATTTTAAAATTAATTTCATTAATACTACACTGGAATTAATTAGTGTTTTTTTTTATTCTTTATACTTTAAAGAGTAATACATGGCTCCGTAATTTGGAAGTCTTTGCAAAACAAAAGCTTTGAAACCTAGGCAAGAACTTGGAGTCATTGAGTTTGAGAAGACTGAGATTTTCCTATAATAGAGTTGTATCCCACTGCCTCCTCTAGACACTTAGAATGGAGGCCTATCATTCATTCAGTATTTACTATCAATTTCTCCAAGTAAAAGACCTGGACCATGCCTTTTTCCATAAAATCTTTTGATTAACTCTGCAGAAATAGCTCAGTAATAGATTACTTGTCAGTCACATTGAAGGAACCATAATAATTGATCGCAGAGAAAAATCACTGGCCTTTTTAATCTATTGGTTATAAACTTGTATAAATCAAATTTAAATGTTTTGTCTACAGCGTTCTGACTGAGCCTTTAGAAAGTTTAATACAGGTAGACAGACAAAGAATTTCTTCATATTCAACTTTCAACTTTATTAGGCTTCTTTGTCCTTACTGGAGAACAATTTGACCATTCTGTCAACTGCTATTAAACATTCCAGCACCTGTTTTTAAAACCTTGATTTAACTATTTAAAGTCTTAAGTTAGTGTTTTCAATCTGTGGCATTTCAGTTACTGGGATGAAAACAAACAAATCAACTTACCATGATCATATAATTCTATATGTATTTATGTATATGTGTCTATATCTGTACATTTACACACACACACATACACACACACACACACATACATACATAATAAAATCACATCAATATTTTATATTTATATCTATATTTATATGTGTTTACAATGTTGTTTTTATTAGTAGTATTTTTATGTTTATATAGTCCAGTCATTACCCCATTCCCAGTTTTATCTCGTTAATCCATCCCTTGTATCCATGGATGTTCTCTCCCACAATCATTCCCACTCCCTCGGACCTCAAGTCTCCCCAGGGTTAGGTACATTTTTACCCACTGAGACCAGATAAGGCAGTCCTCTAATTTATATGTGTTCAGGGCCTCAGAACAGGTCGTGTATGTGGCCCGGTTGGTGAGTCAGTGTCTGAGAGATTTCAGGACTCTGGATTAGTTGAGAATGTTGGTCTTCCTATGGGGTAGCCCTCCTCCTCAGGTTATTCCAGCCTTTTCCTAGTTCAATCAGAGAGGTACTTAACTTCAGTTCAATGGATGGCTTTATTTCCTTTGACAAAAATCAAGTGACTATAGGTGTCTGGGTTCATTTCTGAGTCTTCAAATTTGTTCCACTGATCCCACCTGCCTGTCTCTGTACCAATACCATTCAGCTTTTATCACTATTGCTCTGTAATACAGCTTGAGTCAGGAATGCTGATTCCTCCAGAAGTTCTTTTATTGTTGAGAATAGATTTGCTATCCTGGGTTTGTTGTTGTTGTTGCTGTTGTTATTTCAGATGAATTTACAAATTGCTCTTTCTAACTCTATGAAGAATTGAGTTGGAATTTTGATGGTGATTATAGTAAATCTGTAGATTGCTTTTGGCAAGATGGCCAATTTTACTATATTAATACTGCCAATCCATGACATGCGAGATCTTTTCATGCTCTGAGATCTTTGATCTGTTTCTTTAGAGACTTGAAGTTCTTGTCATACAGATCTTTCACTTGCATAATCACATTAAGTTATTTTATATTATTTGTGACTATGTGGAGGGTGTTGTTCCCCTAAGTTTTTCTCAGCCTGTTTTTCCTTTGAGTAGAGGAAGGCTATTGATTTTTTGAGTTGATTTTATATCCAGTCACTTGCTGAAGTTGTTTATCGGGTTTAGGAGTTCTCTTTTGGAATTTTGTGGGTCACATAAGTATACTATCATATCATCTGCAAATAGTGACATTTTGAATTCTTCCTTTCCAATTTGTATTCCTTTGATCTCCTTTTTTGTCTAATCTGCTCCATTTTTTGTTCCTGTGTTTCCTTTAGACAGGAACAATTCTGGGTTAAAAATTTTGAAATAGGTGAGTGGCCCCATCCCACTACTGAGGTCCACGTCTCTTCAGGATCTTTCTTCCATCTGTTGGGTATTTTGGCTAAAGACATTCTTGTTGGGTCCTGGGATCCTCTCACTTCCCTGGAATCTGGGACTTTCTAACAGTTTCCCTCATTCCCCACCCCCACTGCTTCATATTTCTATTCGCTCTCCTGGCCCTCTAGGCCTCCGGCCAATTTCTTCAGATACCTGACCCTGTCCTCTCCTCCCTCTGCTCTCCCTCCTAGGTCCCGCCCTCCCTCTAACTCCCATGATTATTCTGTTTCCTCTTTTAAGTGGGATTGAAGCATCCACACTTTAACCTTCCTTGTTGTTAAGCTTCATAGGGTCTATGAGTTGTATCATATGAATTAATGATCTTTTAGGGTAAAATACACTTATCAATGAGTATGTACCATGTGTATCCTTTTGAGTTGGGTTACCACACTTAGGATGCCATTGTCTGGTTCCAACCAGTTGTCTGCAAAATTTATGAAGTACTTGCTTTTAATAGCTCAATAGAATTTCATTATGTAAATGTGGCCACATTTTCTGTATACATTCCTCTGTTGAGAGACACCTGGGTTGTTTCCAGCTTCTAACTATTATAAATAAGGCTGTTATGAATATAGTGTGTCTAGTGTCCTTGAGATGTAGAGTTCATTCATTCAACCTACAATTTTTTTCTTCTGATTTTCAACCAATTCTATGTTTTCCATAAGACACGAATTGATATTGATATATTCACCTATTTTAGAAAGGTACATTGTAGACAGGTTATCTTGTCTAAGGGTCCAACATATGTCACAATAGTTAGCCAATAGTATTTCTATGATTTATATTTTGCATTATTAGCTATCTATAAATATAAAATGAAAATAAGCTTCAAAATAATTAAATTTTACTACATTATAATACTACATAACATATAAGTAGCTTGAAAAGATATATAAAAGAGAAAAAAATGAAAATATTTATGTTATATAAGTATAAAATACATTGTATCTGAAAATTGTGTGAGAAATTTATGATAAAATGTAAGTAAAAAGACTTCTCTGGTTGTAGAAAATGTACAGTTGCTCAAACTACTTTATCTTTTGAATTGTACTTACTTAAAATTTTGTTTTTAATAGTATCTTTTTCTTTCTTAATATAGTCATGAAAATAGGTAAACATTTTTGTTTTCATCATTTAAAAATACTGTATTTTACATTCTTTTAAGCAATAAATAGTAGAAAATACAAGAAAATTTGTAAATATATTAAAAATTTTATATATTAACAATGAATTTAATGCTCATATTAATATGTAAGTCAATTAATGAATTCCACCAAATGAGACTTTCCTAACTCTAGAATATTTAAAACTAATTTTTCTTGAGTTTTATTTTATATGCCTATACACAGTCATATTGTATTTCTGCAGAGTCTGGGAGTTCACAGTCTCTTTTTTTTTTTGAGTTTTTTAAAGATTTATTTATTTATTTATTTATTTATTCAGTTTATATGAATATACTGTAGCTGTCTTCAGACACACCAGAAGAGGTCATCAGGCCCAGTCACAGATGGTTGTAAGCCACCATGTAGTTGCTGGGAATTGAACTCAGGACTTATGAAAGAGCAGTGTTCTTATCTGCTGAGCCCTTAATCTGAGGGTTTTTTTTTTTATTGGATGATTTATTTACATTTCCTATGTTGTCCCCTTACCCCATCCCCCACCGCCCCTCCTCCTTCTTCTCTGTGGATGTAACCTCTATCTACCCCCCCCACTCCCACCTCCCCACCCTCAAAATTCCCACCCCCTGGGGCATCCAGCCTTCATGAGGTCAAGGTTCTCTTCTTCCACCTATGCCCAGCAGGGCCCTCCACTTTTACATATTCAGCTGAAGCCCTGGATCCCCCCCTAAGTGCTCCCAGGCTGGTGGTTTAGACCCTGGGAGCTCTGGTTGGTTGTTATTGTTGCTCTCCTCATGGTGCTGTAAATCCTTTCAGCTCCTTCAGTCTTCACTCTAACTCCTCTATTGAGAACCCCATGATCAGTTCAATGGCTAGTTGTGAGCATCTGCCTCTGAATATGTCTGACTCTTGAAGGCCTCTGAGGAGATATCCATATCAGGCTCTTATCAGCATGTACTTCCTGTCTTCCACATCAGCATCTACCTTTGGTGATTGCACATGGGATAGATACTCAGGTGGAGTGGTCTTGAGACGGCCCCTCCTTCAGTTTCTGTCCCTCATTTTGTCTCCATATTTGCTCCCTTGAGTATTTTGTTGCGCCTTCTAAGAAGGACCGAATCACTCTCACTTGGTCTTCCTTCTTTATGGGCTTCATGTGGCCTGTGACTTGCATCTTGGGCATTTCAAGGTTCTAGGCTAATATCCAATAATCAGTGAGTGAATACCATGTGTCTTCTTTTGTGATTGGCTTACCTCACTCAGGATGATAATTTCTAGTTCCATCCATTTACCTAGGAACCTCTTGAATTCATTGTTTTTAATAGCTGAGTAATACTCCATTGTGTAAATATACCACATTTTTTGAATCCATTCCTCAGTTGAAGGACATCTAGGTTCTTTCCAGCTCCTGGCTATTATAAATAAGGCTGCTATGAACATAGTTGAGCATATGTCCTTATTATATGTTCGAGCATCTTCTGGGTATATGCCTAGGAGTGGTATAGCTGGATCCTCAGGTAATGCTATGTCCAATTTTCTGAGGAACCGCCACACTGATTTCCAAAGTGGTTGCACCATCTTGCAGTCCCACCAACAATGGAGGAGTGTTCCTCTTTCTCCACACCCTCGCCAGCATCTACTATCACCTGAGTTTTTAATCTTAGCCATTCTGACTGGTGTGAGATGGAATCTCAGGGTTGTTTTGATTTGCATTTCCCT
Source organism: Grammomys surdaster (assembly GCF_004785775.1). Taxonomy (NCBI): domain Eukaryota; kingdom Metazoa; phylum Chordata; class Mammalia; order Rodentia; family Muridae; genus Grammomys; species Grammomys surdaster. Next base: position 6,156,158 of record NW_021620995.1, read on the forward strand.
GACGACTAAGGATGCTGAACATTTCTTTAGATGCTTCTCGGCCATTCGAGTTTCTTCCCCTGAAAATTCTTTGTTAAGCTCTATACCCCATTTTTTAATAGGGTAATTTGGTTGTCTGGAGTCTAATTTCTTGAGTTCTTTGTATATATTGGATATTAGCCCTCTATCAGATGAGGGATTGGTAAAGATCTTTTCCCAATTTGTTGGTTGTAGTTTTGTCCTATTGACAGTGTCCTTTGCCTTACAGAAACTTTGCAGTTTTATGAAGTCCCATTTGTCAATTCTCGATCTTAGAGCATATGCCATTGGAGTTCTGTTCAGGAACTTTTCCCCTGTGCCCAAGTATTCGAGGCTTTTCCCCACCTTCTCTTCTATTAGTTTCAGTGTATCTGGTTTTATGTGGAGGTCCTTTATCCACATAGACTTGAGCTTTGTACAAGGGGATAAGAATGGATCAATTTTCATTCTTCTACATGTTGTCTTCCAGTTGAAACAGCACCATTTGTTGAAAATGCTGTCCTTTTTCCACTGGACAATTTTAGCTCCTTTGTCAAAGATCAAGTGACCATAAGTGTGTGGGTTCATTTCAGGGTCTTCAATTCTATTCCATTGATCTTCCTGCCTGTCTTTGTACCAATACCAGGTAGTTTTTATCACTATTGCTCTGTAGTACAGCTTGAGGTCAGGGATGGTGATTCCTCCAGAAGTTCTTTTATTGTTGAGAATAGTTTTCGCTATCCTGGGTTTTTTGTTATTCCATATGAATTTGAGAATTTCCTTTTCTAACTCTGTGAAGAATTGAGTTGGGATTTTAATGGGGATTGCATTGAATCTGTAGATTGCTTTTGGCAAGATGGCCATTTTTATTATATTAATCCTGCCAATCCATGAGCATGGGAGATCTTTCCATCTTCTGAGATCTTCTTCAATTTCTTTCTTCAGGGACTTGAAGTTCTTGTCATAGAGGTCTTTCACTTGCTTGGTTAGATTCACACCAAGGTATTTTATATTATTTGCAACTATTGTGAAGGGTGTCATTTCCCTAATTTCTTTTTCAGTCTGTTTATCTTTCATGTAGAGGAAGGCTACTGATTTGTTTGAGTTGATTTTATAACCAGCCACTTTGCTGAAGTTGTTTATCAGGTTTAGGAGTTCTCTGGTGGAAGTTTGGGGGTCACTTAAGTATACTATCATATCATCTGCAAATAGCGATATTTTGACTTCTTCCTTTCCTATTTCTATCCTTTGACTTCTTTTTGCTGTCTAATTGCTCTGGCTAGGACTTTTAGTACTATATTGAATGGGTAGGGGGAGAGTGGGCAACCTTGTCTAGTCCCTGATCTTAGTGGGATTGCTTCAAGTTTCTCTCCATTTAGCTTGATGTTGGCTACTGGTTTGCTGTAAATTGCTTTCACTATGTTTAGGTAGGGGCCTTGAATTCCTGATCTTTCCAAGACTTTTATCATGAAGGGATGTTGAATTTTGTCAAAAGCTTTCTCAGCATCTAGTGAGATGATCATGTGGTTTTTTTTCTTTAAGTTTGTTTATATAGTGGATTACATTGATGGATTTCCGAATATTGAACCATCCCTGCATTCCTGGGATAAAACCTACTTGATCATGATGGATGATTGTTTTGATGTGGTCTTGGATTCGGTTTGCTAGAATTTTATTGAGTATTTTTGCATCGATGTTCATACGGGAGATTGGTCTGAAGTTCTCTTTTTTTGTCGGGTCCTTGTGGGGTTTGGGTATGAGTGTAATTGTAGCTTCATAGAACGAATTGGGTAGTGTTCCTTTTGTCTCTATTTTGTGGAATAGTTTGAAGAGAATTGGTATTAGGTCTTCCTTGAAGGTCTGATAGAATTCAGCACTAAAACCATCTGGTCCTGGGCTTTTTATAGTGGGGAGGCTTTTGATGACTGCTGCTATTTCCTGAGGGGTTATGGGACCATTTAGATGGTTTGTCTGCTCCTGGTTTAACTTCGGTACCTGGTATCTGTCTAGGAAATTGTCCATTTCATCCAGGTTTTCCAGTTTTGTTGAGTATAGGCCTTTGTAGTAAGATCTGATGATTTTTTGAATTTCTTCAGTTTCTGTTGTTATGTCTCCCTTTTCAGTTATGATTTTATTAATTTGGATACTGTCTCTGTGCCCTCTGGTTAATCTGGCTAACGGTTTATCTATCTTGTTGATTTTCTCAAAGAACCAACTCCTGGTTTTATTGATATTTTGTATTGTTCTTTCTGTTTCTATTTGGTTGATTTCAGCCCTGAGTTTGATTATTTCCTGCCTTCTACTCCTCCTGGGTGTATTTGCTTCTTTTTGTTCTAGAGCTTTTAGTTGTGCAGTCAACTTGTTAGTGTGTGCTCTTTCCAGTTTCTTTTTGTAGGTGCTTAGAGCTATGAGCTTTCCTCTTAGCACTGCCTTCATGGAGTCCCACAAGTTTTGGTATGATGTGTCCTCATTTTCATTAAATTCTAAAAAGTCTTTTATTTCTTTCTTTATTTCTTCCTTGACCAAGTCATCATTGAGTAGAGTGTTGTTCAGTTTCCATGTGTATGTGGGTTTTCCATTGGTTTTGTCATTATTAAAGACCAGTCTTAGTCCGTGGTGATCTGATAAGATGCAAGGGATTATTTCAATCTTTTTGTATCTGTAGAGGCTTGTTTTGTGACCAATTATATGGTCTATTTTGGAGAAGGTACCATGAGGTGCTGAGAAAAAGGTATATTCTTTTGTTTTAGGATGAAATGTTCTATAGATGTCTGTTACATCCATTTGGTTCATAACTTCTGTTAATTTCAAAGTGTCTCTGTTTAGTTTCTGTTTCCATGATCTGTCCATTGCTGAGAGTTTGGTGTTGAAATCCCCCACTATTATTGTGTGAGGTGTAATGTGTGTTTTGAGCTTTAGTAAAGTTTCTTTTATGTATGTAGGTGCCCTTGCATTTGGAGCATAGATGTTCAGAATTGAGAGTTCACCTTGGTAGATTTTTCCTTTGATGAGTATGAAGTGTCCTTCCTTATCTTTTTTTATTAATTTTGGATGAAAGTCGATTTTATTTGATATTAGAATGGCTACTCCAGCTTGTTTCTTGGGACCATTGGCTTGAAAAATTGTTTTCCACCCTTTTATTCTGAGGTAGTGTCTGTCTTTGTCACTGAGGTGCGTTTCTTGTATGCAGCAAAATTCTGGGTCTTGTTTGTGTATCCAGTCTGATAGTCTGCGTCTTTTTATTGGGGAATTGAGACCATTGACTTTAAGAGATATTAAGGAAAAATGATTGTTGCTTCCTCTTATTTTTGTTATTAGAGGTAAAGTTATGTTTGTATCTTCTTTTGGGGTTGTTGGAAGATTACTTACTTGCTTTTTCTAGGTTGTAGTTTCCCTCCTTGTGTTGGCATTTTCCATCAATTATCATTTGAAGTGCTGGGTTTGTGGGAAGATATTGTGCAAATTTGGTTTTGTCATGTAATATCTTGGTTTCACCATCTATAGTGATTGAGAGTTTTGTTGGGTATAGTAATCTGGGCTGGCAATTGTGTTTTCTTTTTGTCTATATGATGTCAGTCCAGGCTCTTCTGGCTTTTATAGTCTCTGGTGAGAAGTCTGGTGTAATTCTTATAGGTCTGCCTTTATATGTTACTTGACCTTTTTCCCTTACTGCTTTTAGTATTTTTTCTTTGTTTTGTGGATCTGATGTTTTGATTATTATGTGACGGGAGGTATTTCTTTTCTGGTCTAGTCTATTTGGTGTTCTGTAGGCTTCTTGTATGTTTATGGGCATCTTGTTCTTTAGGTTAGGGAAGTTTTCCTCAATAAGTTTGTTGAAGATATTTACTGGCCCTTTAAGTTGAGAATCTTCATTCTCATCTATACCTATTATCCTTAGGTTTGGTCTTCTCATTGTGTCCTGGATTTCCTGGATGTTTTGAGTTAGGAGTTTTTTGCATTTTGCATTTTCTTTGACAACTGTGTCAGTATTTTCCACCGTATCTTCTGCATTTGAGATTCTCTCTTCTATCTCTTGTATTCGGTTGGTGATGCTTGCGTCTGTGACTCCTGATCTCTTTCTTAGGTTTTCTATCTCCATGGTTGTCTCCCTTTGAACTTTCTTTATTGTTTCTATTTCTAGTTTCAGATCCTGAATATTTTTGTTTAATTCCTTCTTTCTGTTTTCTTCCATTTCTTTAAGGGATTTCTGTGATTCCTCTTTAAGGGCTTCTATCTGTTTACTTGTACTCTCCTGTATTTCTTTAAGGGAGTTACTTAATTCCTTCTTATAATCCTCTATCATCATCATGAGAAGTGATTTTAATTCTGAATCCTGCTTTTCAGGTGTGATGGGGTGTTCAGGGCTTGCTATATTGGGAGAACTGGGCACTGATGATGCCAAGAAACTTTGGTTTCCGTTGCTTATGTTCTTGCACTTGCCTTTCGCCATCTACTTAACTCTAGTGGTACCTGCCCTCACTGTGTAAAGCTGGAGTCTGTATTTCCAGTTATCTTGCTTATTGCAGAGCTCCTCAGGGTCCAGAGGTCTCTGTGGTCTTATGCTCCTAATCTCCTGGGTGGAAGAACTCCTGGGACTCAGGCCACCTCTTGTATCTGGAAATCCTTCTGCTCTGCCTGCAGTGGGTCCTCGATGACTCAGGGTTCAGTTTCAGCTGCTCTGAGTGCAGTGGCTCCAGCTGCTCTGAGTGCAGTGGCTCCTGGATGACTCAGGATTCAGTTTCTCAACAGGACAGGAGCAGACCAACTCTGTGTCTGCTCCAGCCCAGAGGACCAGGCAGGGGCGGAAGGGAAGTGGAATTCCGGAGGGGCGGGGTTTGGGTAGCTGCTGTGCCCTGAATGTCCCTGGCTCCCCGATGTATCTCTGGGGCTTAGGGAGTGAGATGGAGTTCTTACCAGCTGCTCTGAGTGCAGTGGCTCCTGGAAGACTCAGGATTCAGTTTCTCAACAGGACAGGAGCAGACCGATTCTGTGTCTGCTCCAGCCCAGAGGACCAGGCAGGGGCAGAAGGGCCACAGTCTCTTTTAAGGTGTCAGAAATAAGAAACTTCTCAAAATTTTTATTGTGAAAGTCTGTCAATGCAAATTAAAACATAGTGACCCATGTTATGGAAAGATAGAATACACTTCATAAAGTTTTTCTCTGGTGTTCACAAGCATGCCGTATCATTCATAGGAAGCAATGACATGCAAAAAAGAAGCATTTTTCTTTTGTAGATTTCACTGTTCATTCTTCTTATGTAGACTATTATTGAAAAAAGTTTAATACAAGTAATATTAAGTAATCACTGTTGGTTTTAGACTATTGAAATATAAAAATTTTCAAAGCACTATCAAAAACAATATTGGCAACTGAGAATATATGATGGTATATAGTGATAATATGACTGTTAAGAGCAAATATTCAATTTAATCATAGATTATACAATGTTTCCTTATTTAAAAATTCAGTACATATAGTAAGACTGTGAGAAAAAGTAAATTATAATATAATTATAGTTTCAAAAAATTAAAATAATTGTAAAAATTTATATAACATATCCCTCATTCCTTGCTCCTGTAATACTTTCTCTACTGTTCTAAACACAGATGAACACACAAAAAGACAGTTATACACAGACACATAGACATAGGGAAAAATTCACAAGACAGCTTTCAGGCAGGCACAGATTCAGAGTCATACCAGATAGACAGAGAATAGAAGACACAGACAGAATGAAACAGAGAATTCAAATCCTGACATTTTCATGGTTACATTAAATCAAGCAAAAGTGTTCTGATGTCCTTTCTTGATGCCATGGACAGATGTTATTGATGACTTTGAGTTTATTAATAATGCATATAAACTGACCACAAGGGATATCTCAACATGTGTAAATCAATAAATGTCATCCACCACAGAAGATTCAAGGTCAGAAACCACATGATGATCTTGTTAGATGCAGAGAGGTCTTTGATAAAATCAACAGCCCTTTATGATGAAAATCCTGAAGAATCTTAGGAGACATGAGACATCTCTCAATCAAACAAATACATAGACTAAAACGGGGAATAGTGACTTAACTCTAAATAATAAACTCTTTCTCATGTGCAAAACAACTCTGTATTAGACAATGGCAATATTCAGACAATAAACTACTAAAATCTGTTGAATTATATAACTTTTTTCATTATTATTTTATACTTAAATAATTAATATCATGGTTTGTCCAAGCATGTGACTTTGTGGTAACAGATAGATGTGCTTTCCATGGTTGGCATGTGAATGTCAGACGACAACTTTTGACAGTCTCTTCTCTTGTTTTTTGAGGCAAGTTCAGCCTCATTTTTTTCATGCTACTTACCCAATTTTAGTAAGCCTATTAGGTTCAAGGCCTTGTCATTGAAGTACTTGGATTGCAGTTGTAATCATCTGGGATTTTATGTGTTATCTAGGAATGGACCTCAAGGACTCAGGCTTATGCAACCAGTGTTTGGCACACTGGTTGAGAATCCTCTATCTCAAAAGCAGTGAATTGTGTACATTACCACTCAAAGTGTAGAAAAATATCTAGTATATTTTTCTGTATGTTCTCACTGTGTATGAATATGTGTAATCACCTAAGAACATGATGACTAATGTATACAACCACTTTAGCTGTTGGCATCATGAATATTGCTAACAATGAGATTCCAAAATACATAAAACCTTAGGGCTTACAGTTTCCACTTTGAGAAAGATTCATCTTCCAAAAGGAAAATAATGGGCAACAAGCTAAGAGAATGGCATTGAGAAGCTGCTGGTAAAGCTGCTATAGTCACATGTGTGTAGTGTCCACAGACCCAGAGTCAATATGGGAGACATTCCTGTTCTTAAAATATATCCATATGCCTAATTTAAAATAACGCAAATTTCATTGGAATTTTTTTCATAACATACTACAATTTCTCAATACAAATTAACATACATATTATTTATACATTGATGTTAAAATTCACTATAATATATAGAGTGAAAATATTGGCTTGGTGCTTCTATTATTTCAATACCCTATTTTCTGTGTTTTGGTGGATGCCTCCTACTTCACTATAATTTAATATAAAATGTAACAGTGTAAGGGTAGTCACATTTTTATTCATTGTTTTTCCCCAGGTGTTCAATAATAGTGACCGCAAATCCTCACAGTTATGATAGTTCTACAAGGATGTGCCTGGTTTATCTTCTGCGAACTGCAAAGGTTAAAAAAAAAGAAAATAGGGATAAAGTAATTTTCTTTGAGATAATATCTTTAAGTCATTTGTTTTATATCTGAAATTAATTAAACCAGCTAGATCAAAAGTTGATAGATGGAGGATTTTTTCTTTTTGCTTAATGTAGCATATTATTTCTCTCTGAAAAAAAACTTCAGTTGTAATTTTCCCTTTATTTTTTTCATTTTAAATCATCTATAATTTTAGTTAATGATATGCTACATTATGTAGATTGTTGTCTTTTATGTCATGGTATACAGATAAAGAGTTTCCTCATATCATTTAAACCTCAGCCTGTCATATCTATGTCAAACAGATTAATCTATGATAAGAAATGTTATATGAAGTCTATGTTTTTGTAGCTAATAGAAAATCATTAAGTACCTTACCTGGAAAAGAGTTCTTGCTGCAGAAGGAAAAGAATACTTTTGTGTGTCCAGAATATTTGGAAACAAAACTTTTTTATTATATCTCATAATTACAACCACTATTTTTAAGTAATTTTATGCCGAATAATTCAATTTAAATAGAGATGGAGGTAGTATTATATTTTTCATCATTTAATACTTTAAATGCTTATATGCTATATTTGGAAAATATAAAGATTTATGGTATTAAAAGCTTTGTAAAAAAGCATATAGATTTGTTATTAAGAGTCTGATAGCTTTTTCTTAGACTATCTTACTAACTCACATTAACGCTATTCATTGTAAGAGTTCATATTGTATTTTGTATTTATTTGGTTAGGATAATTTAAATTCTATGCTTCTTTATGAAGTCTAATATCTCAGTAAATAATATTTAAGTATTGTGTTAAGAAAGTAATAGTGAAATCACTAGCTGAAAAGAGACAAAAAGGGTTAATAATTGCCAGAAGATTTATTTTAGATGTCTAGTTTTCTGTATTATTCATATATTTTTCTTCTCTCATACATTGTATCCCAATGGCAGTTTCTCCTCCTGCCATTCTACTGAATCCCTTCCCGTCCCTTACATCTCCCCAAGAACTCCTCCTACTCTCTATTAAAAAGAAACAAAACAGCAGGCCTCTCAAGAATGTTAACCAAATATGTTTCAAGAAGTTATTATAAAATAAATTTGCTAGTATATCAAAAATATTTTTGTAGAAATTAAAAATTCATATTTATAATCTTTCTAAGAATATAATTTTGCATTTTTAACATTGCACATCCACCTTTAAGCAAATGTCATATAAGTCATTTTTAGAAGCCTTTATTAAAATATTTTAATATCATTTTAGTAAATTTTTTATAATTTTTGTTGCATTGCCACTAGGTGGAACTAGTAAACTTTGTAATTTACACTAATTCATATTTTCCTTTTATGTATATTCTGATAAACTCTTCAACTAAAAGTCATGGAATTAGTTCAACACTGAAGTTTATTAACTATAATCAGTATTAAAACTCAATTTCAAGCCCAACAATATTTTAAGAAAATATTAATTCAAAATTAAGCAAAAAATCATCACCAAATAAAAATATATTTTGACAGAGTAAATGCCATTTCTCAGCAATGATATAGTATGATAACTCATACATTAAAATTGCATTAATATTTTCAATGTTAAATAGTAAATTGTATTTCTACAGAAATATGAAATTTTTAAAAATATAGGTACACATCTTTAAACACTTAAAATAATTGGTAGCTATAATAGCATGAGATAAAGTTACTTTAACAGTTAATGATAACAGTTAATAATGAAATAATAATAATTTCATAGGAAATTAATTTAGTAGAACTACTTCTCCTATAAAGTACAAGTTATGGAAATAATTTTTGGGAAGGATAATCTTTTTTCTTAGTTGTGTTCCTAACATGAACCCATTTGGCTTTAAAGTATATTTCCTAAGCCACATATACTCCTGGCTAAAATCAATGGGTCACAAACAATAACAAACAAAAACATCATTAATGAATGTGAGAATATGACTTGTGGAGAGGTAGGGGTGGTATCAGAAATGAGAGAGAAAAAAGAGGCAAGGGGTAACAGTAAGAAGAATGGACTTATTTTCATGTATGAAACTGGTCAAGAACAAATTGTATCAACAACATGTGGACGAAAACACTAATGATAATGGCAGCAGAAAAAAAAAGCATAAGAAATGAGTTCAGATTATCAGAGCATTGGTTACAAGATAAGCTATTTCCTCACCTGGAAGCTTGTGTTAATGTAATAGAGAGTCACACAAGGAGACTATAAAGCTTCAAAAGAGTAAAAGAGAATGAACAGAGGGAAAAGATCTGTCAGTATTAGTTGTGAATGGCCTCTTTAAGAGGATACCATTCCCCCAACAACAAGAGAAGGGAATCCTGTTCCCCTAACTCATCTGACTTATTTAGCCTCAATAGGAGTGTGTGTACCTAGTCCTACAGTGACATGAAGTGCCAAGGTGGGTTGATATGGGAGGGGGGCTGACAGGAATGGGGAGGTTACACTTCTCAGAGGAGAAGGCGAGATGGGATGTGAGAAGAGGTTGTGTGATGGAAAGACTGGCAGAAGAGTGGCTGGCTATGACCCAGAATTAAAGTGAATAAATAAATAAAAAAAGAAACAAAAGAGAGGAAAAAATTACAAAAAGAAAAGAAAAAGAGGATTCCCTGTCTCTTAAAGGGTGAGACATTATGATTCACCATTCTAGAGGACTGCAATTAAGATTCAGAAAGAACCAGGTTCTTTACTCTGACTGAGTAGCATCATGTAATTATCCCAGTCTTTCACTTTTATATCTAATTCTTGACATCAGATTGGTTGCTGACCCAGAGGATCAATCCATACTTCCATTCTCACAACATCTCATTTCTATACAATTCTTTCACAAAATTCTCCATTTTATTGAGTCTCATTTGATGAGAAATATCAAACCTCATAATGATAATTTCAAAAACTGTCATTTTCAAGTAAAATCATTTCTACAGTTACCAGTAGTTACAAGACTGCACATTTGAAGAATGACCTAAATCAAATCACAAACTAAGCCTTGGCTTACTTTATGTGTACAGATGTAATAAGATAATTGATTCTGCATAATTTGCTAAAATAATTATGAATATTCCTTTCATTTATAGATTGAAAAATTCAGTATCAGATATTTTGTCAGGTGCCTTGGATGGTTTTTCATGACATACAAGTTTTGATATGTTCTCTTAGAGAACATATCAAACAGGTAACTAGAAGAAATAATTTAGGGTTTCCAAGAATGGAGGGAGAGGAGGAGGGGAGGAGAAGGAAAAGTAGGAGGAAGAGAACAAGAACAAGAAGAAGAAGAACAAGAAAAAGAAGAGCAAAAACTAGAACTAAGGCATCAATCAAAAGAAACACAGACGTTATCTTTGCATCGAATTTATGAGAGTACCAATTACATTTGCGAGAGCTCAAATTTTGGCTTATTACACTATTGTCGTGTTAGAGCTAAAATTCCATAAGATTTTGAGACTATAAACATATCTACCATCTGATTTTAAGTAAAGTAGGAGTGAAATATTTTTTCTATTGTTTTAACAATAACAACAATAAACCTTTAAGATAGAGAGTTGATGAATTTTGTCAAATGACAAATAACTTGAGAAAAAATATCTTTGAAATCCTTTGTTGAATTAGCAGTAGAGATGTTGGTGATATAAGCAAAGAACAGTGCTAAAGACTAGTGAAATTCTAGCATCGATTTTCCTAAGCTAATAATAAGTGAATAATTTTCTAAAGAATTTAAATTTTTAAGTTTTACCATTGTTTAAGATAAAATAAAAAACTTTAAATTGTTAGAAAGAAAAATACATTAAAAATGCACAGAAAACAGGATGTAAGATAATCTTATACTATGGTAGAACTTGTGTGAAATTTTGATTGGTTTATCTTTGACAGTACTTAGAACACGCCAAAGGTGTTTGGCTCTAGTAATTTGAATGAATTTTGAGCTTCAACATAACATTTATTGGTGATTTTATAGAACTGACTGTTAAAAAACTTGAAAACAGATGAGAAATTTGGAAAGATTATTTAGGGAAAATATTCAAAATTTGATTTATCATTGAACAGAGTAAAGGAGCTAGCTGTATATAATAATATAATATGATTATATATGTGTATATATATAGATATGTGTGTGTATATGTGTATACATATATATGTGTGTATATATACATATACATCATACATATATATGTATATATACATATATACACATACAACATACATATCAAGAAGATAAAGGACCTTCACATAAAACCAGATACACTGAAACTAATAAAAGAGTAGTTGGGTAAGAACCCTGAATACTTGGGTACAGCGGAAAAGTTCCTGAATAGAACACCAATGGTTTATGCTCTAAGATCAAGAATTGACAAATGGGACCTCCTAAAATTGCGAAGTTTCTGTATGGGAAAGGATATTGTCAATAGAACAAAATGACAACTAACAGATTGGGAAAAGATCTTTACCAATCCTGCATCTGATAGAAGGCTAATATCCAATATATACAAATAACTCAAGAAATTAGACTCCAAAGAGTCTTTTTAATGTCTTTTGTTCTTTTTAGTGAGCATCTTAGGCAATAAGAAGTTGACGTTAGCACATAAACCCTACGACCATAGATGAAACTACTAGTCTCTTATTTAATTTTGTATTTATGTCTCAACATCCAAAGAAGGGTTGAACAGGATGAATCATCATCAGCAATGGTGACCTGAGTAAGCACCAAAATCCAAATATTAACTGTGGAATTGAGAGGTCAATATCTTTGTTTTATTTATTGGTTAAGAGAAAATTTGGAAGAATTATTTCTAAATGATCTAAAAATATATGTAGTCTTCACTGGTTGCATGAAAACAAGAAAGATTCTGGTTACTGTAGAACTTACAAATGAGCCCTCTAGATTTTTTAATCCAATGCAATATTTAAAAGTCAGAGACTTCAAGCAAAATACTTTGATAAGGTTTTTGACATAAAAGATCACAGTCTCTTCCAAAAAATGTTTACTGTATTAAGTGTAACTATTTCTGAATTTTTCATATCATACTGTAAGTTCACACACTCATTGTATATGAATTAAAAATAAAAAAACTTTAACTCCACAAAATATTTGAACAAGTACAATAAAGAAAAATAAATGTTATAGCTTATATGACCCTTTGTTTAATAAATAGCAGGAACATAAACTGTTATGTGTTATTAAGACCCTATATTGAAAACCCACAAAAGAATTCAATTTTATACTCAGATGAACTGTGTTTTAGTGCCATTTGTTTGTGGTTTCAGATGGCAGTGAAAGATGGTTTATTCAGGTGTGTGCACATATTTAAAAACCTTGGCACCTTAAATAACCAGGTAGAGGCTAACCTTCAAAACATACATTCAATTTCTTACTGTACATTTAACACAGTGAGCAATAAGGGCAATGAAAAACAAGTAACAGGGGAGACCTACATGGAGAACAGCAGCAAAGCAAAGATGGAGTTGTTAACTTAGCCATAGTGTAACAGTTATTAACACACTAACTTAAAAAATGCTTAACTCTAGAAATAATATTGGTCTGTTATAAGTTATGTAATACATATTGCATATACATATATATCATGACTCAAGTAGATATTGTGTTAAGTCTTAATACATCAATTCTTCATGAACATAAGATCATAACTATCCACTCTGAAAATTCATGTGAGTTCTAGTAAAGTCAACTCTAAGGAAAAGTAAAAGCAACAACTGAGGAATGTTCTGCTGTCATATAGGTTCTGTATCTGTTTTTTTTATTCTTGCTATTGGAAATGCAGAGAATGTTTTCTTCTGTGTTTTGTTTTGTGAGTGAATATACTACTGCTAATGTTAGCTTTTTAGGTATCAACTCTAGAATAATATTTAATTATATGCATTGAACAAAGCGTGTTCAACTTTTTTAGCTCTATGAAAATAAATATTTCCTCTGCTTTCATCTGAGTATATCTGCTATAAGCATTCCTTTTAAAACATTTTTAAGACACATTCTTATTGTTTTGAGCTATTTAGAAATGAGTTAAGCACAGTTGTTTCCTCATAAAATGTCTGTGCTTACAACTAATCCAAGTGATCAATACCTTACGTATATATTTTACTTATCAGATTCAAACTTTATATGAATCCCAGTTAATATATCTGTATTGGCATTACTGTCATTGATTCAAATCTGTGAAGATCATCCATTGACATTGGGTATCTTTCTCTCTTCTTTTCCATTTAACTTCTTTAAAACAGGTTTGATCACTGAATTTGAACCTTAGTGATAGGCTTTAGTAGCTTGCCAATGATCTCTTAGAATCTAACTTTTTAAAAAATTATTTTATTTATTTATACTTCAAATGTTGCCACCCTTCCTGATCCCCTATATCACAGTTCTGCACCCTATCACCCACCCCCTTGCCTCTGAGAGAGTGCTTCCCCACACCCTCCTCCACCCATCTCCATTTACTTCCTGGTATCCCCCTTTCATGGGGCATCAAGTCTCTTCAGGATTAGGCTCATTTTTTTTCCACTGACATCAGACAAGGCAGTTCTCTGCTACATCTCAACTCTGGTGGTGTGGTTACAGCTGTGCCCTGCATTGCTATAGCTTCTTACAATCCAATCTCATGTTCCTATACTTGTGAAGGAAGCTCTGTACACACTAAACTATCTCTCCAGCATGGAAGTTCTGTATCTTTTGGCTGTTTTAGAATGAATTTTATTTTAACTATCACCCCTGTAGCAACTTCATGTATTGAATATATAACCCCAAGTTAATCATATCATTTATAAAAGCTATGAAGATAATTAAAAGTGGATGAGTTACAATGTCAATGCTTCAATCAGTCTGCACTGCTGTTCTTTTGGAAAGATGAAAAAATACAGAGATACATTTCTTTGAATGTAGAAAGAAAAATATCTTATGAGACCACAGCAAGATACCATCAATATCCAACTAGAAGCCACTCAAAGAAGCAGTCACAGAATTAACCAGGGAGTGAGTTGATAATAGATCCAGTTTCCAGAATAAAAAAAAAAAATCAAAATCTGAAACATAACCATTGGTTGGCTTAGTTTTGTAGTAGGCATCACAGCTGGGTATATTCATCTTTACTTTGCCTGTCTTAGGAAGTCAGAGCTAATTTTCAGAGTATTAGAGAATCTTACCTTATTTTCTTACTTATTGGAGAACTCTACAGAGCCTCAGGATTCACACTAAGTTGCTATAAAGCACAGAATTCTCTTTAGAGTAAAAAAACAATCAAATAGAAGAGTTTATGGGTAAAGAGGAAATGCACTGCATAGCTTGTTCCTAAAAACCTGAGTAGGAAAGTTGAATAAATGAATAAATGAAAGACAAATAAATGCATATACTCAGGAAAGCTGGAATGAGATGACCAGGGTATAATGTCATAGGATTGCATCAACTCTTAGAACAATAGTAGAAACCTAGTCAACTTTTATTGTGTACAACAGAGGTAATGGAGGGATTTAGCTCCTCTCAGTGGGGGGGGGGGGAGGCTCATAAGGACAGCAATCTCATACTATAAACGTCTGAGAGAGGAAAGTTGCAGATGCTAACTGAAAAAAATAACTGTTCAGTTCTTTCTAAGCACTCAGGCTTCTACCACAGAAAGGTGTTTTTTTTCTTTTACTTTTTTCACAGTCTGTCCGGAAGGAAAGATTTTTCCAACTTTACCTGAGTCTGAAGCCTTTGTCTTAGAATACCTGTGCCCATGTTTACAATTCACATTTACTCAGGACTTTATTTACTCTTTACACATTTACTCAGGGATTCAACAGTTTACTATAAATTATGCTCACCTAAAGTAATGTTATTTTTATATAGACAGAACAATTCTTAAGACTAATTATTCCTTATATGTGTATATATGTATGTTACATTTCTATTATATGCATGAGTGTAGGGATGTGTATATCTGTTAATTTGTGTGTGTGTGCATGTGTGTATGTGCGTGCATGTGTGTATGTTTGAGAGAGAGAGAGAGAGAGAGAGAGAGAGAGAGAGAGAGAGAGAGAGAATCTGCATATGTCATTGCACATGTGTAGATACAATAGACAAACCAAACTTAGGTATTGGTCTTGATGATAGAATCTCACTGTAAGCTTCTTGGGATTTTTTTCATCTTAATTTCCTTTGTACAGTAGCAAAAATTTGAGTTAGAATTGCATACCACTCTGCCAGGCTGTGCATCTTCTGGGTATTCAAACACAAGCCCCAATATTTGTGTAGCAAATGCTCTGCACACTGAGTTATATTCTAACACCAAGCTGTGCTATTTTAATGAGAAAATCTCAAACAATATAAGTCTCTGCTAAGACAATGCTGTGCATATAACAATACATGAAGTTCTGAGAATGTATTCTTATTTTGTTACCCTCTACTATATTATCTTGGAATGGCATTGCTTTCTATCAGCAATACATTATTTCATGTTGTGACTATGAACATTTATATCTCCATTTGATAGATTTCTTTTTATTAAATGAGAATTCAGTAAATTAACTAAATTGGGTCTAATTTGTAAGGAGACATTCAATTAAGTGTTCTTTCCTACTGAATGAGAAAACAGCTGTTAGCATATACCTTCTGTAAGAAAAATAACTAAATAAAATGAAAATCAGCATATGCATTTTATTTTTAAAACTTAATATGTAAATTTTTTATTTATTTATGTTACATTGTACAAGCTTATAACAAATGGTTAATAAATATAACTTGGATATAATAGCTGTTTTACTTCAAATTTGTGGGGCACAATGACTATAGATATCAATATTTGTAATATATCTAATGAAGGATAATTGATCATTATAATCAATAATGATTATAATCAATAAATTTCAGTCTTTCTTAAAACTATAAGTTCAGTAACTCTAAATTGGATATAGAACATTTGTATTTGGTAATGTTTTTCATTTTTTTCCTTTTGATATTGTTAGTGGTAAAACCAAAATGCTCGTATCTATTGGCTAAGTACTCTACTACTAATCCAAATGTTCAGCCCTATGAATAATATTTTACTTTCCAAGTAATCATTATTTGTCAGATACATTGATTTTTAAAATAATAAAAATATAAATATTAAAAAAATATTTGAAAGCAACATTTAATTGATCAAGCTGGTTTCAGATGCTGGATTCAATTATTTGTGCTTCTGAAAGAGGTTGAACGTTGTAAATAATAAATTAAAATAAAAGAGTATAAAATTAACCTTCATGAAATTATGTTAACTAATTTCTTTACCAAACTTAGAACTATAATTTTCAGTATGTTATGTGAACAAATTAATATATTTTTGTTGTACATCTTCAAATCATAATACTTTCAAAGTAAAATAACAAGCTGAAAAAATATTTAATTTAATAACTTCAGTTATACTAATTAATTTAACCTTCCTTTTCATTTCTTTTTTGCACTTTAAGATTTTATAGTCTATTTTACTGATATCAATTGGGTGTATGTTTCTTTACTTTTGGTATTTCACTTAAGGGTTAATTTTGGAATTGTAGTGTTTAAACAAATAGCTGATAATACCAGTATCTGCTAATGTGTTCAATAATTAATTAATTGACTTAATATTCTTGTAATTATTAATATTATTTTAAGTCTAGATAGTCAAAAATCTTACATTTATACTTATAAAATATTATAAAGAGATGTTGACATAGAAAGTAATACATAGATAATTACATAGAGGCAAAAATCATTTATAAAGAATTTATGATAATGAAATAAAAGAATATATTTCCCAATTGAATCATTTTCCTTTGTAGCATATTGTGCATAATTATTTCCAATATAAACGTGTCTATTATTCATCACTTTAAAAATAATATAATAAGAAAACTGTAATAATCTCAATATTTGGTAGTCATTATTCCTGTCTATTGCTCTTAGGAAATTATATTCACAAATACTAGTATCTGAGGATAAATACAATTTGTAATTTGTAATTCATTTCATTATTTTTAATGGAATTTATGTTGCAAATGTCATCAAAATTGAAATAATATTCAATTTGACATTATGCAAAATGCTTTCTTTTGGGATATAAAGTACATGTTTATAGAATGTATTACTATATTTATAACTTTATAATAATTATTGATTGCATCAATGTGAACTAAACTTAAGCATATATGGAAAGAAGGAATCACCATTGATATATTGCCTCATTAGATTGTACAATGGGTGTGTATATAAGGCATTTTCCTGACTCATGGGTAATATAAAAGGGCCCTGTTTATTACAGGCTGTTAAAGCCCTAGGCCAGTTGACCTTAGTTGTGTCAGATGCTAAGGTGAGCCAGCTAGGTGTGTAATACAGTAGGTAGCATTGGTATGTAGTCTCTGATTCAGACTGTGTTTGAGTTCCTGCATTGGATTCTGTGATTGTGAACTGCAACCTGAAAGAAAAATTCAGACTTTTCTATATCAAATTACTTTTTTGGTATGGTCTATACCACACTAGTAGAAATAACTAGATTAGTTACCATAGAAATATATTTTTCTCCTTTTGATTTTATGACGCACATCAAATAAGGAACCTTAGTATCTATAATTTATATTTCATGTACTAAAACCTATACATCTGTCACCATGAATAGTCATAATTATATATGAAATGATATAACCAGATTTCACAAATTTCTAATAAGGAGAAAAGAGTCTCATAAGTACATATTTAGTATGTACTAATAAGTAAATAAGTACAAATGATAATAAAGAATAAAGAAATCTTCCATGCTCATTTTAATTTTGAATTTTAAGTCATCTAAATTTAGGGTTGGCCCTCTAAAATCAAAAATTTATTGTATCTTAGATAAGAAATTGTATGTATTGAATCAGTGTGGGGGAAAATGATAAGACTGATAGGCAAAATTCTCTGGGTCGTTTCTATGCTTTTAATGAGATATGTCCTGAAAGGTTCATGTATTTGTGTAATTGTGCTGTTAGTGACACTATGCTTTGAGAGGTTGAGACTTACTAGAGCAAAGACATCACTGAGTAGTTTTAGGAATGTATATAATCACCTTACTCCCTATGTCTTTGCATCCTGTTGTATTTATAAATGTGATCATCTAACATCCTATTCTAAATCAAAAATTTAACACTTCCTTAGCTCTGTGTAGTCTTTGCTGACAGGGATCTTGATCTCCTGTCTCTTCCACAGGATACCACACTGATCTACTATGTTGTTGACATGGAACAAGTGAACAATTTTACACATGGATATATGAGAGGATTTTCCCTCTAAGATGAATGGTAAATTGTTGATTCTGACATCTAATGCAAGGTGAGTGGTGGGGGGAGAAACCCATGCTTAGAGACTACATTCTGCTTATATAGCTGTTGTTCTTTGGTTTATATACCAAATGGGTCAAATTTCTGCTAGATTTGTATGGAATCCTGAACAGGAGATGACTCTGAAAATGTATCAAGTGGTCTTCAGGCTGTTTACAAATTGGGTGATTGTTTTTTGATGTTAATTCCACTCTCCTTAGAGGGACTGTAGATAAAGAATGAGTCACATGTTCGAGTGACTTCTTGCAAATCAATCCCTTAATGAACAAAGAAGCCAATCACTGGGCAAGTAGGAAGGACTTCCGGGTTGGATAGGAGAAGAGAGAAAGAGGAGAGAGGGCTTTTTTGGACAGGAGTGTAGCTACAGTGTCTCCCAGTTTCTAAGGCAGATCTGCCAGGATTAACCATTGGAGGATTTAGATATAATATGGTTTACAAGATTAGAATTCTAGTTGTTGCACCCAGAGATTGAGGTACCATTGTTTATGAACTAAATTTGTGTTGTGTTTTCCTTCACTCAGTGGCTCATCGGTGTTGGGTTATAGTGTGTGTGGGTCTGTTGTTGGGTTTAATTGTGGATCCCACATCTGTCTCCCAATGGACTAAGACCACCGGCTCAGACGGGCAGAGGCACAGGAATTCGACTATGTTCACTCCACACTAGCTCCAAGAGAATGTCTGCCTATGTGAACCTGCAGGGTGGAAGAACACAGTCTGAGGTCCCACGGGGAGGGGAGAGGCTCTGGCTGGTCCATTGGGATTGAAAGTGCTGGTCATGGAGACTTGCTTGGATGGGTCACAGCTGGCTCAGCTTGCTTGGGTTGCTGGGCCTCTGTGGCTAGAATGTGGAAAGGTCCTTTGCTAGAGATTAGGTGGTGGCTCCTTAGTTGAAAACCTCCACTGTTACCTATGGCTTGTACTTAAGAAGAGAAATAGGATATGGTGTAAAGATATGTTGGGCTGTAGAAGGAACCCTGAGACTACAGGTGTTTGGCCACGCCCCCAGCACCCACGGCCTGGACATGCGGTCTCATCTTCATTTAACCTATACTGTCAGTCACGTAAGACACAGTTAGAGAGCGTGACTAACAGGTCTCTGCCTCAAGAGATTTACATATTAATAAGGCCAGAGGGCCTAGATAATTAAGTTATTCCTCTCTGGTCCCTCCTCATTCTCACCCTTTATATAAGCCAGCTCTCCCCAGACTTTTGGGGGCACACATCAACATTCAGATCGAACTTAAACAGCATGGATAATAAAGCTACTCCTTGGAAACCCACTCCACGTGTCTTGTATCTTCTGGAATCTTAGACTTTCTCATGTATGTGGGGAACCTCCACCGCAGGAGAAGCCTCCTGGACCCTGCCACCGTGTTCTGAGGGCCACCTGCACTACCTCACCCCCGGGGTCCACCTCCGCCACTGCTCCTGGGACTCTGCTGCCGCCATGGTCATCACACAGGCCCGAGCCACCGCCCATGTGCATGTTTTTTCCATTCAAAGATATTTATTGTCATGGTGGAAAATGGATGAAACTATACCACCCCATCCCCCACCCCCTCTGCATTCTCAGGATGGGCCTGAGGTTAAACACCTTTTGCATGGAGGAGGGTCTGGGAAGGAATGTTTAATTGGTAATGACCCTCTGACCTTTACGTATCTCATTAGCATGGATATCTGCCTTGAGTCTCCATGGCATATAGTCATGCCCTCTACCTGTGAAGGGGCTAGTAGGGTTGTTGTCCTACATGCCTGAAAGGCACAGATCTATGGAGGTCTTTGGTCTCTTGTCAGGATCCTGGAGTCTCTTGTCAGGATCCTGTGGGGTCTCTAACCTGTGGAGTCTTGCTGGTGCTCAACCAGAAACCATGCTGTCCTTTCATGGTCCTACACATCTGGGTTCCAGAACAAAAGATACAGTGGCAAAGTATGGGTTTGCCAAATGTGACCACAAAGGCTGTGGGAGTTTTGAAGCATTGGGCTGGCATGGTAGAGATCTGCAAGTGGGAACTTAGCAAGTTGGGTGGAGAGATTTTGAGAGTCCAGACCAGAGAGTCTCTCAAGATAAATATACCCTGCTGGTGCTATGTGGCCCGCCAATGCTGGGCATGGTGTGTGAACTTGCCATTCATGTTTAATATTGCTGGCAGCAGGGTGGACCATAAGACCCAGCAGAATCATATTCAAGGTGCTAATGTTTGATATAATTGCTGGATAGATTCATTTGAATATCCACATTGATAAAATACAGGGTAGAGTTTTTGAGATTTTTACAGCAAATCCCTACCATATTATTGAGATAACTATTTTATTTTTAAGAAATAGCACTTTTCCTGACAGCCTTCATAGAAAATGAATGATAATGTTCCATCAAGTAAACATATGACGTGAACTACCTGTAATAAACAGACTGTTTTATACCCATTGACTCTTAAATTTGTATGTACACACAAAAAATCATCAAATACGACTGGAAATAAGAGGATTCTGAAGATCTATAAGAATACAAGCTAAAATGTTCAGTCACTATTTCTGTTACTATGTCTTCTGTTTCCCAACTTGTATTTATGTACTCATGAAATATTCCCTTCGAATATATGACTGAAAAAATCCACTAGAGCTAAACCATATCTCAGTGTTCACTGAGTTTGATACAATGAACTATATGATTAAATATTTAGGCCATTTCAAAGTCCTGAGAAAGTAAAATGGAAATATTATGTATATAAGCAAATTAAATTTCCTGATCAAAAATTTCAACCATTAAAAAGAAAAGAATTGCTTTATATGAAAACACAACTAGTATTGTGACTGTTGTCCCATTACATTGGTTCATTAATTCAATGATGATAAATATATTCCAAAAATAGATTACTAATAGCCCATATGAACTTCGTTGAAAATGAAAGTGTATGTGTTCTTGTCTTAGTTACTATTCTAATGTTCTGATAAAAGTTAACTTATAAAAGAAAGTGTTTAATTTGTACCCATGGTTCCATAGTTAGTCTGCTAGAGGAATTTTAACCCAGGTTGGAGCTCTAACATACCCAGTATTGTTGGGATATGTCCCTGTAGTGGCTATTCCTGGTCATCAACCTGACTTTATCTGGAATAAACTACAATCCAGAATTGGAAGGCTCACCTCCG
The DNA here is from genome assembly GCF_004785775.1 of Grammomys surdaster. Classification (NCBI taxonomy): domain Eukaryota; kingdom Metazoa; phylum Chordata; class Mammalia; order Rodentia; family Muridae; genus Grammomys; species Grammomys surdaster. The sequence goes on from NW_021620995.1 coordinate 6,177,875, forward strand.
ATCCTGATCTTGAGGTTGGGAGATAGAAGTTTCTGACTGGGTGGGAGTGGGAGAGTAGGTGAGGGCACATCCTCATAGAAGTAGGAGGATGGGGGATGGGATTGGGAGTTCCTGGGTGTGCATGTGGGGGCGAGGGGTAAGGGGATAACATCTAAAATGTAAATAAAATATCCAATAAAAAAAACAAAACAAAAAAGAAGTTTCTGATCTGGATCTTGTACGGAGGTCTTGAGGCATAATCGCTATGAATCCCAGGAGAGGAAAGCAAGGAGATTTCTGGATTCAAGATCAGCCTGGGCCAAAACAAGTCCCAGATCCAGGCAGGATAGCACACACCTTTAATCTGGGCCACACCTTCTGCTAGAGAACTATATAAGGACATTGGAAGAAGGAAGATTCTATCTGCTTTGCTGGCTTGCCTTGTAGAATTGAGAAACTGCTAGATCCTTGGACTTCCATTCACAGCTCTCCATTAGTTGGACTACAGACTAAGCAGAGTTACTGTGATCTGAGAACCTCTGAGAGGACAAAGAGAACAGCTTCTTTCCTTGTTCATTGAACAGGAAGCGTAGATGTCTGAACGGAAAGTTTTGAAAAAATACTATCTACCTGACTTTGACCCATTGAAGATCCCAAAATTCAAGCTACCCAAAGACCAGCAGCATGTGGTGTAGCTGATGGCCCCCTCCAACATGAGATGTATGACACGTGGAGAATACATCTACAAGGGGAAGAAGTTCAGTGCACGGAAGGAAACAGTCCAGAACGAGGCATACCTGGGCCTGCCAATCTTCTGATTCTACATCCAGTGCCTGCGCTGCTTGGCAGAAATAACCTTCAAGACAGATCCGAACTACAACGTGGAGCATGGGGCCATGGGAAACTTCCAGGCCGAGAAGCTTCTGGAGGAGAAGTGTGTGCAAAAGGAGCGAGAACTGAACAACCCCATGAAGGTCCTAGAGAATCGTACAAAGGACTCTAAGCTGGAGATGGAAGTGCTGGAAAACCTGCAAGAACTGAAAGACCTGAACCAATGTCAGGCACACGTGGACTTGGAGTCCATGCTGCTGCAACACTGCATGTCTCAGGAGCAGTGACAACAGCAGCAGGAAGAGGAAGATGAGCATGATCAAGGCCTTGCTGGAGGAAGGTCGCCATCGAAGGCTTCTGGAAGACCCTGACTTAGAGGATGAGGCTCCACCTTCCTGATGACAGGCAGCTGCAAGACCCAATCCCACAGCCATCCTCGTCAAGGTACCAAAGACCAAGAGGAGACAGAAGCCCTGTGCGGCAAAGCACAGTTGGCAGGCTTGGTTGTACCAAAGAAGGAAAAGATGGAAGCCAATGGGGATTCAGAGCAGGTCCAGTGGTCCGAGATCAGTAAGGCGGCCAACCCTACACCCCAGACATCTGGTACTTCCTCCCTGAACCATCTGGGTGCATATGAGGAGAGTGAGGACAGTGACAGCTGAGCATCAGTGATGGCCACCATGGCATCATAGATCCAAGAAATGAGGAAAAGGCCTCTGGAATATTTCTGTCATGGATCTTGGCAGGGTGTGGAGAAGCAATATCCCCAGGCAACCCAGGACAGACAGCCTGGTCCACTCCTTCAGTCACTCCTTGAGTTGTGTGGAGCCTGTTGGCCTTCCTGCCACAAATCTGAACATTGTCTGACATGGGACAGGGGGCAGGGATCCTGGACATCATCTTCCAACCATACTCAAGGCCTGTGGCTTCATCCCCATGCAATACAGTAGTACTGTAAAAAGAGAGAGAGAGAAAGAGAGAGAGAGAGAGAGAGAGAGAGAGAGAGAGAGAGAGAGAAAGAATAGAAAATCAATTGAAAAACAAACAACAGAAGCAGAGCTACTCATTGTGATGGTTTGTATATGCTCAGTCAAGGGAGTGGCACTATTATGCTCTTAATATATGTATAATATATATATATATATATATATATATATATATATATATATATATAAAACTTTTGTTAATCTTCTCATTATAATTGTATATGGTATAAAATGAGACAAAATTGGGTTTATTTGAGTAGCTTTTCATAATATGTGAAAATATGAATTTACTTTTCTTGATTCATATTTCTCTTACAATATGTTTTACCCCTATTGAAAAAGGAAAAACTTAAATGATGAATAATTGTAACTTATACAGTAAAAATGACAAATTATATGGACCATTGTATTAGGAATAATTAATCATGTAAATGCGATAAAAATGTGGACACTGTATTCAGCTTAATTCACAATATAGCACTGCATGTTACAACAATATTAATTTGTTCACATATTATTGTATTGTTCTTACTATGTTATGCTTTAAGGGGAAGATAATGAGAAAAATCACTTTGCAGAATAGTGTGGCAATGAATGTCAAGATATTATTGTAAATCAAGTCTTCTAAGGCACATACATGTATCAACAGTATCTTGCTACACTTATCAGTATTTTGTCCATGGGGCTGCCATAAAAGCTTGACCTATGATATTCTGGATATAGAGTGATTATTTAATTTGTTACATAAATAGCACACCTATTAGATCTATGTTCAGCTTAAAAGCTGGTCATATTGATAAGCAGACACAACTTCTAAGGTCATTATGTGTAAATTTTACACTGATAATATGCCACAAAAACTGAAATGTCTCTTTCTGATTTTGGCAAAATTAAACCAAAATTACTTTATTTATAAATTATTATTAAACTGATTGTCTATGATTATTATAAACACTATTTCTAATGGCAAATTATTGCAATTATTCAGGGCTCATTTCAATTAATTGTTAGTCTTGCTTCTATCTATATTTTTATTCTTATACAAAAGAAATTGCATTACCATATTATTAGTATGAATTTGACCATATTCATACCTGGAGATATATAAAAGGCTCATATTAATAAAACATATTTTGCAAAATATTAAAATTTTTCAGCATCAGAAGGCAGGAAATTGAAAAGTATCAATGAATTTGAGAAATTCTTAGGTAAATGGATGGAACTAGATAATATCATCCTGAGTGAAGTAAGCCAATCACAAAAGAACATACATGGTCTTCACTCACTGATTATTGGATAATAGCCCAGAACCTTGAAATACCCAAGATTCCAACTCACAGGCCACATGAAGCTCTTGAAGAAGGGAGACCAAGTGAGGGTGCTTCAGTCCTTCTTAGAAGGAGCAACAAAATAATCAAGGGAGCAAATATGGAGATAAAATGAGGGTCAGAAACTGAGGGAGGGGCCATCTGGAGACCATTCCACCTGAGTATCCATCCCATGTGCAATCACCAAAGGTAGATGCTGATGTGGAAGAAAGGAAGTACATGAAGTACATGCTGACAAGACCCTGATATAATTGTCTCCTTAGAGGTCTACAAGAGTCTGACATATTCAGAGGCAGATGCTCACAGCTAACCATTGAACTGATCATAGGGTTCCCAATGGAGGAGTTAGAGTGAAGACTGTAGGAGCTGAAAGGGTTTGCGGCCCCATGAGGAGAGCAATAATACCAAACAACAAGAGCTCCCAGGGTCTAAACCACCAGCCTGGGAGCACTTAGGTAGGGGGTCCATGGCTCCAGCCTGTATATGTAAGGGAGGATGTCCCTGTTGGACATAGGTGGCAGAAGAGATCCTTGGTCTCATGAAGGCTAGAAGCCCCAGTGGGTGGGAATTTGAGGGTGGGGTGGTGGGAATGGGGGTTAGGTAGGGGCACATCCACAGAGAAGCAGGAGTAGAGGTGATGGGATAGGATGTTCCTGGGCAGGGGGCTGGGATAGAGTACGGGGGTAACAAATGAAATGTAAATTAAACATCCAATAAAGAAAATTTAAAAAAAAGGTAGTTCAAAAAAAAAAAAGAAAAAGAAAAGTAACAATGAAATGCACTCTCAAAAGGAACAAAGAAAATTACATTATTTATTATATGAGAGTAACATTGGAATCATTAAGGAAGAGAAAGAGAAGATAAGTGAGGTGAGGAAGGTTTTCAGGGACCTAGCCAAATAAAACTGATCATGGTACAAAAGAAAGGTACAAATTATAGAAATAAGTCATTTATAAAGCATATGTATCTGTCAAAATGAATCAAACTATAATAGTTTGCAATGATGTTCTAAATAAATTTATAAATAAATGTGTAATGACTCTTTAAACATTAAAAAATAACATAAAATTGTAGGTAATTAGACAAGGGTAATACATAATGAGATCAACTTTAGCCTGTTCTACAACATTAAATGTCATAAGACAAGAGCTCATTATTTGAATTTTGTGGGGGAAAAAGGCTGTGCTCTCTGTGACAAAATCTGTCAGATGGTGTGTAACAAATGAGACAGAGAAGGGCATTGGACATGCAAGGAGTAAGAAATAAGTGTGACTTTCCCGTTGTTCTAATCTCTTTAGGAAAAATGATGGGAATAGTAGAATCAAATCTGCCCACAATGTAAAAATTATACATATATATATATATATATATATATATATATATATATAAACAGAGAATGTCAATGACTCTAGAAAATGAAAAGAACCTCTATGTATGCAGTGCTAACTAAGAAACAAGGCAACTGGGAAAAAATATATGTATGACATTATAAAATAACAACATAAATTGTGATAAGTACTATTTTTTGTCATTGTTTTGAGGACATAGATAATTATTATTGAATAAATGTGTATAGAAGAATATTGGAGATGACTTTAGTAACAGCAATGATGTGCTGAACAATTTTGTCAAAGATCTGATTTTAGAATTTTTTATTACATACATAGAAGTATGTTTTAAGACATGTTTCAGCATACAATATAGAAACTTACGTTTAAAAATTAATAAAAAATGCTTTAAACAAAAGTTTTGTCTGAGTTATTCAACTGATGATTACAGATGTATCCTGAAGGTGAATTTTGACCAGTTAATGTTTATAAACTATTGTCAGGGAAGAACTAGTTTCTCATATGTGAATTGATTTGTCTTTTATCATGCAGGATTAAGCAAGTAGTCAAATCAGAAGTTTGCATCCAAGAGATGATTTGAAATATTGCTAAGTTAATTTAAAAAAATAACATATTTGTCACACTAAACAATTAGTTATTGCTAATTTATTTTATTCTATGCTATTTTAAAGTAAAATACAGACCAAGTCATTAAATCTCTCCAAATGTATTGCTTATTTGTTTCACAGAAAAAGACTATACTTTTTTATTTTGATGACACTTAAAATATTTAAATACTAACATTATCATTTATTGACTACCTTATTTATGATTTTCAATTAATTTCTTTTGCCAAAATAAATAATATTAAAAAATCATGTGTCATCACAAATTTAGACAAATATCACAAAAGATGTCTGTGAAAGAAAATTGAAACATTATTTTACCTTTATATGTATAGTTTAAATATAGTTTGGGACACCATGTGTGTTCTTTGTGACTGGGGTACCTATCTCAGGATATTTTCTTGTTTCATCTATTTGCCTAATAATTTTATAAATTCATTGATTTTTAAAGCTGAGTAATACTCCATTGTGTAAATGTACCACATTTTCTGTATCCATTCCTCTGTTGAAGGACATACGAATTCTTTCCAGCTTCTGGCTATAAATAAAGCTGCTCATAGGCCTAAAATCAGCAATAGGCCTGTCATACATGTATACTAACACCAAGTCTTGGGTCTCAGTGGAAAAACATTGAAACAGATGGCTATAAGCTAATGTAAACAGGCAGCTTCTGTGGAAATTTACAAGCCTGAGTAGTCATAGACCTTGTAAATAGGTAGCCTTGTCAGACAATACCAACTAAGATAAGGACAAGCGAGTCATAGGCAGAGTCATAGTGACTTGTCCCCTGAACCTTCACCCAGCCGATACCCGGTTCTGAAGATATCTGTATTCCCCCCGAACACCCACACTCCAGTGACATTCCCTTCCCCACATCCTGCCTTTCTATGTTTATAACCCCTGTGTGAATGAATTACGATTTGAGAAAAAAATTATAAAAATAAATAAATAAGTAAATAAATAAATAGATAGATAGATAGATAGATAGATAGATAGATAGATAGATAGATAGATAAGGCAGCTATGAACATAGTGGAGCATGTTGGTATGCACTCACTGATAAGGGGATATTAACTCAAAAGCTCAGAATACCCATGATTCAATTCACAGACCACATGAAGCTCAAGAGGAAGGAAAACCAAAGTGTGAATGCTTTGGTCCTTCTTAAAAGGGGGAACAAAATTATCACAGGAGAAAATACAGAGACAAAGTGTGGAGCAGATACTAAAGGAAAGGAAATCCAGAGACTGATCCATGTGGGGATCTATCCCATATACAGTCACCAAACCCAGACATTATTGTGGATGCCAAGAAGTACTTGCTGACAGGAGCCTGATATAGTTGTCTCCTGAGAGGTTCTGCCAGAGCCTGACAAATACAGAGGTGGGTGCTCATAACCAACCACTGTACTGAGCATAGGGTCCCCAATGGAGGAGTTAGAGGCAGGACTGAAGGATCTGACGGGGTTTGCAGTCTCATAGGAAGAACAATATCAACCAAACAGAGTCTACCAGAGCCCCCAGAGACTAAACCACCAACCAAAGAGTATACATGAAGTGATCCATGGCTCCAGCTTCCTATGTAGCAGAAGATGGCCTTGTCTGACATCAATGGGAGGAGGGTATCTTGGTCCTGATAAGGCTCAATTCCCCAGAGTAGTGGTGTACTTGCTGGTTTTGTGTGTCAACTTGACACAAGCTGGAGTTATCACAGAGAAAGGAGCTTCAGTTGCGGAAATGCCTGTACAAGATCAAGCTCTAAGGCATTTTCTTAATTAGTTATCAAGGTTGTAGGGCCTATTTTGGGTGGTGTTATCTATGGGCTTATAGTCTTGGGTTCTATAAGAAAGCAAGCTGAGCAAGATAGGGGAAGCAAGCCAGTAAGAAATATCCTTCTATGGCCTCTACACCAGCTTTTGTATCCTGACCTTCTTGAGTTCTAATCCTGACTTCCTTTGGTGATAAAGAGCAATTTGGAAGTGTAAGGTGAATAAACCCTTTCCCCCCAACTTGCATCTTGGTCATGATATTTTGTGTAAGAATAGAAACCATGACTAAGGCAAGGGGAAAGCCAGGGTGGTGAGGCAGGAGTGTGTTGGTGGGTAGGGAATAATCTCACAGAAACCAGGGGAGGAAGGATGGGATGGGGTTTCAGGGGGGAAACCGAGAAAGAGGATAATATTTGAAATATAAATAAAGAAAATATCTAATGAAAAAACCAAAAAACAGCAATAAAACAAAGTTAGGCAACTTCAGGTAACAACAGTATTCTCAAACTTCATAAAAAATAACGAATATTTTAGTGTCACACACAGGAAACTCCCTTGGAGTTGTTGGAAAAGGGAATCTAAGAAACACCAAAGATAATATAAAATATTAGTGACTCTCTTGCCCAAAATAATCTTCCATACTACTGAAGACGCTACATATTTTTGATACATATCTTAGAGGAATCAAGCCAGAAATGACCCGAAAGCCTCCTTTCTGAGGACGAGCTTTCACAGAGTAAGACTCTGTTATTTCAGATTTCCAAGAAGAGATGGGTAATTTACTGTCTCTACTGTGCATTCAGCCTGCAGGCTATACCAATGATCAAAATTTGTCAACCTATGCCACCCTGCATTTCCTTCCTTGTTTTACAGTGAAGCCAGGACCATGGCACACCAAGCTGGGCTGAAGGGAGAGAAGTCTTGGGCAAGAACCATACTCAGGAAGAACTTTGAAGAACTTTTCATTACAGTGGGATGGTGATGGAGGAGGAGTATTTATGGCCCTATGGAGGTGGTCAGGGTATCTGTTGCAAGCTTTATGTGACTGTGTATGATTAGCCATGGCAGGGATGTTGAAGAATACTTCATCTACATACTTAGGGAAAGTATGGTCTCAGAAATAAATTATAAGGTCAAACCTTATGGGTGAAGTCTGATGATGGGTGAATTGTTCTTAATAGTGCCAGATTGGGAGGAAGGAGGTAGTCAACTCTTGCCATGCTCTTGTTTGAGGTATCTGAGTCCAGATGTGTGGAAGTGTTTTAACCTTCCACCATAACCCTGGGTCAGTAGGATAGAATTTTCACCTCATATTATAAACTTAGCATCAAGATGTAGTTAATCTTATATAGTAAAAAAATAACTGGCACTTTCTGATATATAACAGATACTGGCACTTTTTAAAATCTTTACAAATTCTACAACTTCTAACAGTATTTTTAAATACAGAATTTTATACACATAGGTAAGTGTTACATTTACTGGCAACCAAATAAATTTCATATGATTCAATATGATTATTGTGGAAATCTAAAGCGAACCAAAATGTAGATAATGAGTTACCTTATTTTTTTTCAAATCCATTTTCTTTTTCCTTCACACAATGCTTACACCTAAATCTTTAAAAACATTCTGAAAAAATAGTCACTGAGATATTGAGAGACTGAAGATTATTCTCGAATATATTTTATATTTAATTGGAAACCAACATCAAATGCATTAAATTCAATGATAACAGTTAAAGAAGAGTCGTGAGTTGAAAATAAACTGAAAAAAAGGAACAAGAGGAGTAAGTGGGGGAAGGGGGAATAGATGAAATGATGTAATGCAGTACTCTTTTATGAATTTACAAATATACATGTATATATAGTAAAAATAAATATATATTCAGAAACTCTATTACTATCATTTTCAAATGACATTCAAAATTTTGAACATGTAAAATTATCTTTTAGAATTACACTATTCATTGAAGAAACAGGATTACAAAAATCATAAAATTTGTGTAAAATGAAATTGGTTTTAAGATAATTTTAAAAAAGGATTAATGCCACTCACATTGTGGCAGTTTCTAAAGTTAAATGACACATTTATAGGAAAATAATACACATTGTATTTTTCTTAGAGATAAAAAGATTTAAACATATAATATACAGGATATCATGTCATTTCTTAAAATTTGAGTAGAAGGCACATTGCTATTTATTTCTGAAGATTGGATAAAATATATGTTGGCTTAGTTGGGGTTTGATTGCTATGAAGGACACCTTACAAAAGAAAAACACTGAGTTTGAAAGAGGCTTACAGTTTAAGAGGTTAAATCCTTTATAACCATAATGTGAAGGAAGCAGGGCAGCATTCAAGTAGACTTGGTACTAGAGAAGGAGTTTGGAAGTTCTATATCTTAATCTGAAGATGAGAATGTAAAGAAAATTTTATCCAGCAACATAACTTCTCTGGCAAGGGATCCCACTCAAAAACACAGGACTGTGGATGCTACTGGAATGCAGACTTGTCTTATAACTTTAATCCCTCTGGTTGCAAACAGGTATGTCATTTGTATACACCTTTAATCCCGAACCATGTAAGTAATGTTAGTTAATAGAAGTAAACAGGAATGTTCAAACATGAACTCTAATTGAGGTGCAGAAAAGTTACAACTCATACAAATATTTGCCAGAATGAATCAAAGATAGGATACATCTGACCCTAAAGAAAGCAGCACAGTAGAGAAAGGAGACTTAAGAAACTGGTGCAGAGGTTGGGGGATGGTGTAGCAATTTTATTCAGACCCTTTTATGAGAGAAGTTGTATGTGAAGACAGAATAATCCAGAGAATGAGAATGAGCCAGACGACTAGAACAAATTGACAGAGACAGTATGAGGCCAAGAACAATTTAGTGAGAAACCAAGAGAAGTCTGTTTGAATCAGTCTACTTGGAGATGCACCAAGTTCAGGAAGAACTAGAAATGGTAAGCCTATTCATAAGTGGGCCTCCTAGATGCCAATTACATCTGAAAAATAAGTTACTTTTAAAGGAGACTAAGTTGTATATGTAAGAGTCCTCAAACCTCACTTCCAGAGTAGCATTTTTCCTTCAAAAAGGACCAACAGACTAACAGTATCACTCCCTAGGGGCCAAGCACTCAAACATGTGAGTAAACGGAAGCCATACCTCTTTAATCCATCACATTTGTATATAATTAATATGATATGATATAATATAACACATTAATATTGATATAATAGAATATATGCATAATATATATTATATATTATAATATGTATATGTTATTTAGTGATATAATAGTTGTATATAATATACACAAAAATATAAAAGAGATAGTTTAAATTATATTATACTCATTATTATATTATTTATTATCTGATATTTATATATTAAATATCACTTGTTATTATATATTATAATAAGTTATACATAATATATGTTATATATGCTCCATGGCATATAATATATCTTATTTCATAATGATATATTATATTACAATATAACATAAATACTTTATTTATTTATAAACCTTTACTGCATCCCCTTTCCTGAAAAGGTGTACTTCTGTGTTTTGGTTTTATTTATGCTTTTTACTTCTATCTATCTATCTATCTATCTATCTATCTATCTATCTATCTATCTATCTTTTCTCACATGTCACTAAATTCATATCTATATACTATTAATTAATATTCACATATTTTCATATTAGAATAAATTCATATGTACCACTGTAACACCATTGATGATCTCTTGTTATGTTGCTCAAAATTATTGTTTGTATTTTCAGTAAGGAAGAAGTCTTGCTTGCTTTTTCCTCTGAGAAAGTGTTAGGATTCTTATCCAATGAAAACTATTGTGAACATTAATAACCAGTCAAAATTCAAAGCTCAACGAAACATGACATATCCAATAGTATTTACTGCATGGGACAATGCTATCAGGTCAGTTCCTGTGGTTTCACTTTGTCCACAGAGACTCAAGCAGAAAAATTCAGGTCATACTTAATACCATTATTCAAACTTAGACTTTTTTCAGTAATATTGAACTGCATTCTTATTGTAAGAATATCTTTACTTTCATTCAGAACTTAATATATATGCAATGACCTCTCCACCATCATTGTTTTACCAAAGAGAGTCATCTGCTACCACAACTTCAAACTGTTCACACTTTAAACCTGCTCCTCACTTCACCCTGACTTTTCTATTTCTGTATATGGAAAACAGAAGTATCTCATATTCTTCACACCATTCATACTTACTGATTACACTCTTCCAAAGTGTTTCATTACATATGGAAAAGAAGAACTATTTTTAAAAGTGAAATAAAAACCACTACATTTGTTAAAGCACACCTAGCTCACTAAGCACCTTATCCAATATGCTCTCTTTTTACATATTATTCTTGGTCTGTAAGGATTTTAGGTTATATTTTTCCTTCCAAAGTATTAGTTTTTAAGAATATTTTACCATATTTCCTTCCCCCAAAGCTTTCAGCCCATACTTTAGCTTCATCTAAGCTAATCTTTCAATCATTATCTGCACATATATCTGCTGCTTAATTCATTTCATATAGTGTCAGAAACTAGGTTTCATATGTATTTTAATCATTTCTAAACCTAGTGTCATGTATGCTATTTGTAGTTTAACAATCTATCTATCTACAAAAACTGTGATGACACATTTTACAGTTCATTAAGTAGAATAGCTGTGCAATCACAGTAAAAATTTAAATATTCCTTATTAGCCATTATGCTGAAATAAGTAAATATTCCTGTATGTATAAATAACCAAAAGGAAAGGAGACTCAAAGCCATATATATATATATATATATATATGCCACAGGGAAAACAAAAAGCTTAATATATAATAGTAAAGAATTTTTTTGAAGACTTAGGTAATATAAGATACAATTTACCTAATATTACATATAGTTTACTGTGTGTGCACATACATGTATATTTATATGTGCATATGTATTGGAAGCTGTAAAAATATTTTCCATTGTACATAAGATAATGGTTTATTTATCATTTTCTATAGAGATGTTATTTGAGTTCATTTGTACAAGATTAAGCTCTATGTTCTAAAAAGGATGCCAAATGATAAAGAAGAGCAGTATATTTGATCAACAGATCAGCTTAACAATCTCCAATTCTTGTAGACTTAAATCAGAGAAGAGATATGTATCAACAAAATCAGAGAATACTTCAATCCTTGCCTTGTAAGGTTAGTGAGTGCTTGATGGATGAAGGGATTTCTCTGTTAGGAAATTTGTCTTTTGAACAGAGAGACCATTGAGTTTTGAGAGACTGGACTCTGAATAGTTTACAACTTGCAGGAAGGTGAGTCATTGCAGAAGGACAAATTCTCTGTTCCTCTAAAGAGAGATACCTTTTCATGAAGATATTCTCCACATGTTTCAACTGATAGAGGAAACATTGAAGGACTAAAGGTTTCTCCTAAATGTCTAAGCATAAATGTAAAGTAGTCTCAGTTGACTGAATTAAAAAATGTTTACCATTTTAACCATCTTAAGGATTTGACATGAAAGTATTACCAAATTTAAAATAAGTTTGCCAGTTGCAGCCAACTTAGAAGGGTCAGTCTGCTAAATTTCACATTATTATTTAAACTTAACTGTCCACAATTAAAATATACTTTTCTAAAAGAACTCAAAATGAACAGCATGAAGTAATTTATCAGAATAATAAATCTATTGGGGAACTTCTTTTCTTTTATATTTTATTTTTTTTTACTATTTTTGCTTGGATATTTTATTTATTTACGTATCAAATGTTATCCCCTTTCCTAGTATCCCCTCCCCAAACCCTGTATCCTATCCCCCACCCTGCTTCTATGAGGGTGCTCCCCTCACACCCATCCACTCCCAACTCCCTGCCCTGGCATTCCCCTACCCTTGGACACTGAGCCTTCGCAAGACCAAGGGCCATTCCTTCCATTGACACCAGACAAGGCCATCCTCTGCTACATATGCAGCTGGAGCCATGGATCACTCCATACGTGCTCTTTGGTTGGTTGTTTAGTCCTTGGGAGCTCTTGGTGGTCAGGATGGTTGATATTGTTGTTCTTCCTAAGGAGTTCCAAACCCCTTTATATCCTTCAGTCCTTTCTCCAACACCTTTATTGGAGACCCCATGCTCAGTCCAATAGTTGGCTACTAGCATCCACCTCTGTATTTGTCAAGCTCTGGCAGAGGCTCTCAAAAGACAGCTATATCAGGCTTCTGTCAGCATGAACTTCTTGGCATCCACAGTTGTGTCTGGGTTTGGTGTCTGTATGTGGGATGGATCCCCAGGTGGGGCATTCTTTGAATGGCCTTCTTCAATCTCTGCTCCACATTTCTCCATATTTTCTCCTTTGAGTATTTTGTTTTTCCCTTCTAAGAAGGACTGAAGCAGTAACACTTTGGTCTTTCTTCTTCTTGATTTTTGCGTAGTCTGTGAATTTTATCTTGGGTATTTCAAGCTTTGGGGCTAATATCCACTCATCAGTGAGTGAATACCATGTGTGTTCTTTTGTGACTGGGTTACCTCACACGAGATATTTTCTAGTTCCATCCACTTGCCTAATAATTTCATGAAGTTATTGTTTTTAATAGCTGAGTAGTAGTGCTCCATTGTGTAAATATACCATATTTTCTGTATCCATTCTTCTGTTGAAGGACATCTTGGTTCTTTCAGTACCCATTTCCAACAGGAAAGTCCTTTCTTGAATATCCCTTTATTCTCTAAATTTTTAATCAAACTCATTCTTTTCAGAACTCAAATTTCTTTCAGAGTTATCATATACTACCTTGATTTTACAGTTTAAAGTTAGTTATGCCTTTGGTCACTATTAGTTTGTAATTAACATCTTCCATAGTCCAAGACCTAACATCAAAGAATATTTCCTATAGATGCTAACCTTTGATCACTACGACTATTTGATTATTCCTAGAACCACATAATCACCAACAGTAATAATGTATTAAGATGTTTAAAAACATTGATTTCCTATATGAACCCTGAGGAACTACTAGCCCTTTCATTTACCCTCCGATTGAACTTCAAAACTCCTAAGAAAATTCTACTGCCTGTACCAAAAATGACATGTGTTTAAAATTTAGAAAGTGGAATTTTTATGATTAATAATGAATATATAAATTAAATATGTAGAAATCTTAAAATTGCAAGATAAATAAATGAGTAAATTATTTTACAGCTGAGTATGAAACAGCCTGAGTAGCCAACCAATGGCTTAGAGTCTAGAGGAATGACGTGCTTAAAAGTAGCCTTTACAGTTATCTAAGTTTTAGATGAATTTGGAACAAATTATATTAAATCAATATATTAACTGAATAAATTAAAAACAAATTTTAATTATCACAAAATTATATTTGTCAGTTACTATTTTAAGAACATTTTTTGTAGTATATCATTAATTTTTCTGAATGTGTGTATACTCATTTTGGTGTAATGTCTACATGAAGCCAGAGGACAATTTCTGGTTGTTCTCTAGTTCTACCATGTCTGCTCTCAGTTTCAATTCATGCCATTAAAGTTGGCAGCAGGGACATTTACTGACCCCATAAAGCTAAGTATTTTTGCTCTACTTGGAAAATTGTAATTAATATAAACAAGAACTCCAGTTTCCTATTGAAACATTATTTAGGTGTTCACTTAATTATTTTCTTTTTACTGTTCTGTCTACCTTATGTGGATGAATCCACATATTTCAGAATACTCTATTGAATAATTCATTATTTTTATATTGAGCTATATATGCACCTATTTAAAAATCAAGTAACAATTTCACATGCTTCAGATTTTCTTAGTTTTTTGACTGAAATATATCATTACCTTTCTTAATAAATAGATGGATTAAAGGATGTTATTCTTTTTATTTATTACTTTATTTACTTACAATTCAAATGTTGTCCTACTTCCTGGTCCTCCTTCCATGATGCCCCTATCCATTCGTCCTCCCCTTCATCTCTAAGATGGTGCTCCTCCACCCACCCATCCATATGCATCTCACCTCTCTAGCATCACTCTTCTCTTGGGCATCAAGCCTCCACAGGAGCAACCACTTCCCTCCTGCTAACCTCAGAAAAGGCAGTCCTCTGCTACATATGTAGCAGGGACTAGGGACTATGAATATTCTTTGGTTCATGACATAGTCTCTTGGAGCTCTTAATACTCCAGTTAGTTTATATTGTTGTTTTTCCTATGGGTTTGCAGTCCCTTTCGGTTCCCTCAATTCTTCCTCTAATTCTTCCATAGTGGGCCTCAAGCTCAGTCTAATGGTTGGCTGTATGTGTAAGGCGCAAAAGAGGACCTCGCCCTAAGATGGAGATGGCTGCCCGAATGCCGTAGAGTAAACAAGTCCATATTTGGCCTTTAGGCTGTGCTGGCCAGTGGTCTGACATGACGTGTCATGACAAGACCTATGGAGAGCCGCCAGGTGGTGTGTTTGCTGTAGATGTCTGCAGGGAATATAAGCTGTGCCCGGGACAGGATGGGGCCATCTTCCAGCTATCTGTAGAGTGCTAAAGCTTCCTGAGTAAACTGCCTTGAGAAGGAGGTCAGTGCTGCACAACTGGTGGCCCGTACGGGGAGTGGTAAAGCTCCAGGGTTCCAGAACTCTCGGTGGACAGGGCGTTTGAAAGGTAAAGTGCCTGGTAAGTATTTTGGGCCTGATTGTAGTCAAGCTCACGGAAGGCGACAATTTCAAAAGTCTGCGGTAAAGCAGCTACAAAAGCGGCGAGGAGAAGCTAAAGCAAAAATAAAATGGGAAGCTCCACATCTCGCCCGATAAAGGCGGCTATGATGGAGCTGCTTAGAGCTAAAGGACTTGAGGTACTTGAGGTCTTTCTAGAGGATGTGGACACCGTAGCTCCTTGGTTCGCTGTCTCTGGGCATTTGACTGCCTTTAGTTGGGTCAAGCTGGGTAGAGACCTAGACTATGCCTGGGAACAAGGGTGACTGAAAGGTGGAGTAAGAGGGGTTTGGAAGCTTGTTCGTAGCTGCCTAGAGGATGAAAGGTGCTGCCAAGCTTTAGAGAAGACCACAGATGCCTTAGACCACCTGAAAGAGAAAAGGTCAGAAAGGGCAGAAAGTGAAAAGGGAAGCAAAAAGGGGCGCTCTCTTTATCCAAGCTTGAGAGAGCTGGAGAATTCTGGTACGGATGAGAGTACTAGCTCAGAGGAGGAGGAACTTGAAGTGCAGGAAGAGGATTTAGAGGAGTTGCTCACCAAGATGGAGTCCATAGCCCTAGAGAAGAAGAAGAAGCAGAATGGGAAGAAGAAGGTGGAAATGGCCACTCCCTTGCAGTCTTCCGCTCCGCCATCTTGGCAGGAGCCACTGCCTTATGTGGATACCTCTCCTCTGGGCCCTAACACGCAGTCTCTATGCCCAGAGGTTTGGAGAGAGGCTCACATAGACTTTCCAGTGTTTCAAGATCAGAATAACCAAAGATATCATGAACCTCTAGATTTTAAGCAGTTAAAAAACTTAGCAGAGTCTGTGAGAGCATATGGCATTAATGCTTCTTTTACTCAAGCACAGCTAGATCATTTAGCTGCTCACACCATGACTCAATCAGACTGGATGAGCACAGTGAACTCAACACGCATGGATGTATCCCTCACGGAAGGCCTGTCGACATGGATCTCCAAAGCAATGAACCATCTCAAAGAATGCGCAGGCATTGGGGCACTGGCTATAGTCCTTGTAGGTGTCTCAGTGTTCTGCCTCCTGTGTCTCTGCTGCTTGGCTCAGATGTGCAAAAGAGACCTTGCTTTGGTGGCACAAGCCTTTTATGCTGTAGAAGCTGGTGCCTCCCCACAAGTTTGGCTTGCAAGCCTCAAAGAATAGACGCATGCTAGGCGAAGCACTGCACTATGCCCTGCAGCTAGTTAGAGGGGCATAGGGAACCACACTGGTATGCATATGGGTTGCAGTTCCCGTCTCAGCAAAAATGGAGTGTGGGCTGGGTCTGCCGTCACCTGGGGAGGTGATCCCTAGGGGAGGCAGTACAATCTCCCCTCAATGATCTTCTTGAGCTAAGTACTAGTCAATACTTCCTGCGTTATTCTCATTTAAACAAAAAGGGGGAACTGTAAGGCGCAAAAGAGGACCTCACACTAAGATGGCGATGGCTGCCCGAACACCATAGAGTAAACAAGTCCATATTTGGCCTTTAGGTTGTGCCGGCCAGTGGTCTGACATGACGTGTCACGACGAGACCTATGGAGAGCCGCCAGGTGGTGTGTTTGCTGTAGATGTCTACAGGGAATATAAGCCGTGCCTGGGATCGGGGCCATCTTCCAGCTATCTTTAGAGTGCTAAAGCTTCCTGAGTAAACTGCCTTGAGAAGGAACCTGGTGTTCTGCGTCTTCTTCCCGCTGGTCGGGGTTGGCACGGCACATGTATGTATCTGCATCTGTCTCTATTATCAGGCACTATTAGAGCCTCTCAGAGGACAGCTGTGTTAGGCTCCTGTATGAAAGCACAACACGGCATTAGCAATAGTGTTGTGGTTTGGTGCCTGCACATAGGATGGAACCCAAGTTGAGACATTCTCTGGATAACCTTTCCATCAGTCTATGCTCCATTTTTGTCCCTTCATTTCCTATAAACAGGAAGAATTATGTGTCAATAATTTTGAGATTGGTAGGTGGTCCCATCCCTAAACTGGGGGCCATGTCTCTGGAGGGGGTATCTTCAGGTTCCATCTCCCAATTGTTGGGAATTTCTGGTAAGGTCATTCCCATTGGGTCTTGAGAGCCTTTCACATCTCTGGTGTCTGGGACTTTCTAGACATTCCCCTTGTCCTCCTCCTAACAATGCTGCATATTTCTATTCATTCTGATAGCCCTCTGGGCATCTCTCTTGTCTCCCCACATGCCTGCCTGATCCTGCACCCCTTTTTCCCTCCCACTTCCTTTTCCCTCTCAGACCCCTCCTGCCCTCTACCTCCTGTGATGAATTTCTTCCTTTTTCTAAGTGATATTGAAGCATTCATACTTTAGCCTTTCTGCTTGTTAAGATTCATATGGTCTGTGAGTTGTATTATGGATATTCTGAACTTTTTGGCTAATATCCACTATCAGAGCTTACATATCATGTACGTCCTTTTGTGTCTGGGTTACCTTACTCAGGATGATATTTTCCATTCATTTGCCTGCAAAATTAATGAAGTACACATTTTTAGTAGCTGAGTAGCATTCTACTATGAAAATGAACCACATTTTCTGTCTCCATTCGTCAGTTAAAGGCCATCTTGTTTTTTTTCATCTTCTGGCTATTAAAATTATATCTGTCTCCTGAGAGACTCTGCTAGAGCCTGACCAATGCAGAGGCAGGTGCTCGAAGCCAACCATTGGACTGAGCACAAAGTCCTCAATGGAGTAGTTAGAGATAGGACTGAAGGAGCTGATGAGGTTTGCAAACCCCTAGGAAGAACAACAATATCAACTAACCAAAGCCCCTCAGAGCTCCCAGGACTAAATTACCACCCAAAGAGTACACATGAAGCAAATGAAGCAACCCATGGCTCCAGCTGTGTATTTGGCAGAGGATGGCATTGTCTGGCATCAATGGGAGGGGAAGCCATTGGTCTTATGAAGGCTTGATACCTGAGGGTAGGGAATGCCAGGGAGGGGAGGTGGGAGTGGATGGGTGCCTAGGGGATCGCCTTCATAAAAGCATGGGGAGGGGGATAGAATTGAGGGTTTCTGGGTGAGAAACCACGAAAGGGGATAACATTTGAAATGTAAATAAATAAAAAAATCCAATAAAAAAACAAATAAGGCTGCTATTAACATAGTGGAGCACATGTCCTTGTCATACGATGGAGCATATTTTTGGTATATACACAGGGGTGGTATAGCTGGATCTTCAGGTAGAATTATTTCCTTTTTTTTTTTTTTTTTTTTTGAGGAACCAACAGATTGGTTTCCAATGTGGTTGTACCAGTTTGCTATTCCACCAACAATGAAGGAGTGTTCTTTCTTCATATTCTTGCCAGCATCTGATAGGTTTTTGGCTAGGTTTTTGATCTTAGATATTTTGATTGGTGTAAGGTGGAATTTTGGGGTCCTTAGTCATCAGTAAATGCAAATCCAGGGATGTTATTCTTAAAGCATTTGTGTAAATATCCCTCTTTAATATTATTAGTTTTATTTTATATTGAGAATGAAGGGATTATAATTAATCATATGTACTCACTCTTAGATGTTACATTTACTGTAAGCATTGTTGACTCTAATCCAAGAATTTTGTTATTCGATATCTATGATCATATTTCTATTTGGAAAGTGTAGTGATTGGTTTAAATATGCTTGGCCCAGTTACTCACACTATGAGCAGATATGACCCTGTAGACTTAAGCATTGAACTAATGAATGTGGATTAGCAAGAGATATGCAAGGAAAACATTTAGCAGTGATAATCCTGTAAATTAAGGAAATACTCAGTTTAGCTCATACCCCAGCAGGAAATATGTGCCAGGCATATCCTGTCAGCAATGAAGCCTCTAACACCAAAGATGGTAGGAATGACTTTAGGAAGAAGTCTAACATCTCAAGAATCATTGTTTTTTCTGTTTCTTTTCTTTTATAAAATTTTTATCAATCATTTTCTTCCTTTACATTTCAAATGTTATCCCACTTCACAGTTACCCCCTCCACCAGCCCCCAATCCCATGATATCCCACTTCCTGTTTACCCCTCCACTTCCCCGTTCCACACCTGTTCTCCCCTTCCCTTTTGCCAGTTTGAGAGTGTTCCCACACACACTCACACTCTCTCACTCCACAGTTCCAGCATCCCCCTACTCTCGGGCATCAAACCTCCCCAGGACCAAGAGCCTCCCCTCTCGCTACTTTTGAGCAAGACTATCCTCTGAGATTATATATATATATATAATCTATCTATATATATATATATATATAGATTATATATATATATATATATGGAGTCAAAGATCTCTTTTGGTACACTCTTTGTTGGTAGTCTAGTCTCTGGAAAAACTGGGTTGTCAGGCCAGCCTATGTTGTTTTTCCAATGTGGTTGTAATCCCCCTCTGCTTTTTCAGTCCTTCTGCCAGCTTCCTCACCAGGTTTCCTGAGTTCAGCCTGATGGTTGGCTCCATGCATCCATCTCTTTATTCTTCAGTTGCTGACAGGACCACCCCAAGAACTGCCACACTTGGTTCCTGTCCACAAGTGCCTCTTGACCACAGCAACAGTGTTGGGTTTGGTGTCTGAAGACATGTTGTATCCTCAGATGGGGCAGTTCCACAGTTAGCCTTTCATCAGTTTCTGTTCCATTTTTTTTATCCCTGTTTTTTTCTTTGAACAGAAACAGTTCTGGGTTCAAAGAACTTTAAGAAGAGTAGTTGCTCCATCCATTGATCAGGGGCCATGCCTATCAACTGAAGGTATTGTCCACAGGTTATCACCCCTTCTCTATGCATTATGGTTAAAGTCAATCCCATTGGGTCCTGGTGTCTGGAACCCACCAGAGGCAATCACCATTTCCTCATCCCACCCTGTTACCTATTTTTATTCAATTTTCTGACCCTCTGTACGTTCCTCAAGTCTCCTCCAAATTCTGATACTGCCACCCTTATTTCCTCCTCCTCATTTCTTCCTCCCTTGTTCCCCTCTCCTTACATCTCCCACAATCACCATGTTTCCCCTTCAGTGTAGGACTGAAGCATCTATCCACCCCATCTTCCTTCCTTCTGTGCTCCATATGGTCTGGATTTGGTATCATATGTACTGTGAACATTTGGGTTAGTATCTACTTATTAGTGAGTACATACCATGTGAGTTCTTTTGTGTCTGGGTTACCACACTCAGGATGATATTTTCTAATCCAACCATCTGCTTGAGCATTTCATGAAGTCATTATTTTTAATTGCTGGGTAGTACACCATTGTGTATATGTACTGCATTTTCTGTATTAATTCTTTTGTTGAGGGACATCTGGGTTGTTTCCAGCTTCTGGCTATCATAAATAAGTCTGCTATGAACATAGTGGAGCATGTGTCTTTGTTATATGTTAGAGTATCTTTTGGGTATATGTCCAGGAGTGGTATAGTTGGATCCCCAGTTATGTCCAGTTTTCTGAGGAACTGCCAGACTGATTTCCAGAGTTATTGTACCAGCTTCCAATCCCACCAACAATGGAGGGGTGTTCCTGTTTCTCCACATCTAAGCCAATATCTGCTGTTGCCTGAGTTTTTGATCTTAGCCATTCTGACTGATAAGAGGTGGAATCTCAGGGTTGTTTTGTTTTAAATTTCGCTGATGACTAAGGATGATGAACATTTCTTTAAGTGTTTCTCCACCATTCAATTTTCCTCAGTAGAGAATTTTCTGTTTAGCTCTGTACGCCACTTTAATAAGGCTAGTTGGATCTACAAAGTCTGCTTTCTTGAGTTTTTTGTATATTTAGGATATTAACGCTCTATCAAAGTATAGGGTTGGTAAATACCTTTTCCCAATCTGTGGGTTGTTGTTTTGTCCTATTGATAGTGTCTCTTGCTTTACAGAAGATTTTCAATTTTATGAGATCCCATTTGTTGATTATTGCTCTTAAAGCAACAGTCAACAAATTTCGGGAAATTTCCCCTGTGCCCAAGCATTCAAAGCTCTTCCCCACATTCACTTCTATTAGATTAAGTGTATCTAGTTTTATGTGAATGTCCTCTATCCACTTGGACTTGAGCTTTGTGCAAGGAGATACATATGGATCAATTTGCATTCTTCTACATGTAGAATGCCAGTTGAATCATCATTATTTGTTGAAAATACTGTCTTTTTTTCCACTGAATGGTTTTAGCTTCTTTGTCAAAGATCAAGTGACCATAGGTGTCTGTGTTCATTTCTGGGTCTTCAGTTCTATTCTATTAATCTAGTTGCCTGTTTCTGTACCAATATCATGTAGTTTTTATCACTATTGCTCTAAAGTATAGCTTGAGGTCCTGGATGGTGATTCCCCCAGTTTTATTATTATTGTTATTATTATTGAGAATATTTTTTGCTATCCTAGGCTTTTTGTTATTCCAAATGAATTTGAGAATTGCTCTTCATAAGTTTATGAAGAAGTAGGTTGGAATTTTGATGGAGATTGCATTGAATCTGTAGATTATTTTTGGTAAAATGGTCATTTTTACTATACTAATCCTGCCAATTCATGATCAAGGGAGATCTTTCCACCTTCTAAGATATTCTATTTCTTTCTTTAGAAACCCAACAAAGAAAGAGAACTACAGACCAAATTCCCTTATCAATATCAATGTAAAAATCTCAATAAAATTCTTGCAAAATGAATCCAAGGAACATATCAAAACAATTATCCAACTTGATCAAGTAGGCTTACATCCAGGGATGCTGTGATAGCTAAATATATGGAAATCCATCAATTTAATCAGAGATGTGGAAAAACTCAAAATACAAAATACAACACCCATTCAAGTTGCATACCTAAATATAGTAAAGTAAATATACAGCAAACCAATAGCCAACATCAAACTAAATAGGGAGAAATTCAAAGCAATCCCATTAAAATCAGGGACTAGACAAGACTGCCCACTCTCCCTACCTATTCAATATAGTACTCAAAATTTTAGCCAAAGCAATTAGATAACAAAAAGAGATCAAAGGGATAAAAATTGGAAAGGATAAACTCAAGTTCTCATTATTTGCAGATGATATGATAGTATACATAAGTGACCCGAAAAAATTCTACCAGAGAGCTCCTACAGCTAATAAACAACTTCAGCAAAGTGTCTGGATACACTCAAACTAATCAGTAGCCTTCCTCTACTCAAGGATAAAAGGAATGTGAAATAAATTAGGGAAATGACAACCTTCACAGTAGTCACAAATAATATAAAACACCGTGCTGTGACTTTAACCAAGCAAGTGAAAGATCTATATGACATGAACATCTCAAGGATTCAATGTGGATTCAGAAATTATACATGAAGACTTCAAGGAAAAGATTAAGATTATGGATGCTTGAGGTGTGTAAAGAAAAATATGCAGTTTGAATCAGGAGACAGAATTGCTCACTTTTTAGTGTTTCTACCTGACAAAGGCAATGCAGCTCCAATTGGAAGAACAGGAAGATTTGAAAGTACTAGAAGACATGTTTTATCCAAAATTAATGGAAAACTAAATGTTATTCAAATTTAAGGTTTAGTGGACACAGGAGTTGGTGTTCAGTATAGTCTAATGAGAGTCTTGTAATCCATATTGGCCCTTTCCGAAGATATCTACAGTTTTTGTGATGAAACATTATCATGAGTAAAAATAAGTATAAGACAAATTATTTGTGTAGGACCAGAAGTTCAAATAGAAGGATTAAAGTATTAGTGACAGATATAGTGATCAACCTATGGTGAAGAGTTCTACAACAAGGGCAAGCTCAGATTAATATCCCTTCAATCTCTGGCAATGGATACTTATTTGAATTAACACTGGATTTTGACATCTTATGTAATATGGCTTGATGTTTTCTGTTCAAATGGGCAAGAAACCTCACTTTCTGGCATGGAACTGGGCATGAAATGTGGGCTCCTAAGTGTTTACTTTTTGTGTGGATTCAGAAAGATCTAATTATAACTTATAAACAGAATGAGGGGATAAAATTATCTGTAAGAAAATGGATTTTAGGAAAACTGCTGAATTACACCCATCTGAATACTTTAAAATTAGAATATGCTTTAGAAGATATGTTATTTTTGAGAAAAGTCTTTATCTATGAAACAGTATTGGGTCTAAAAAAATTGATAGACATCTGATCTGAGTAAGAGAATCTTCTACATGAAGGTCATGACTCCAGGAATGAAGAAATGCAGAGAGACAGCTATGTAGATGACTCAGAAAGCTCAACCCTGTGCATGAGGACAGCTCAATAAACCAGTTGAGGAAGGGCAGATAGTTTGGTCAAATAAACACCTTGATGCTGAACTAGACATTATCAGGACTTCAGTTATGAAGGATCATCAAAAGCCATTGACCTTCATAAGGACATTTGAGCTGATAAGATTATGCATTTTATAATTATTTCTGTTGTGTTAGTTAAACTGTATATAAATTTTAGTTTAAACAAAAAATGAAAAGAAAAATTTTAATTCAGTAGGATAGCTTCTCTTGCAAGGAAACAACACTCAAGATTCTTCTAGCTGGAATGGCTACAGGCTCTGTATTCAGTGTGATCTGACTTGAATACAGACACATACTTTTTATCAACTTCTAGTCCCTAACTATGAAGATAAGGTTAGGTTGTAGAAGGGATCAACCATTGTTTGAAAGTAATAACTAACTGAAAGAAAGACAAAGTGATTGACCAGACAAAGATTTGACAGTTTCAATTAGAGATATGATGTGCCCAACTGTCAGGAGAACAGCACAAAAAAGAGAGGCTACTTAAGAGAGTAAGACAGAGAGGAAAAGAGACAGCCAAGGCAGTTTTACTAGTAGAGTTTTGACATCTTGCAGATGAAGACAGAGTGAGCCAGGGAATGAGAAGGAGCTAGAAAATTAGAACATATTACCAAAGTAAGTTAGATGCTAAGAAGAACAATTCAATCAGAAGCTGAAAGAAGGCAGCAAGAATCCATCAGTTTGGAGAGGAGTTTGGGCCAGATCATCTATGTTGACCTAGCCAGCCAGAGTTCAGAAAGAAGTAGAAAGAGTGAGTTTATTCAGCAATAAGGCTTTGAGATGACAATAATATCTGGAGATTAAAAGATACTTTTACACCTCCACCCAAAGTCTTACCTGGTTAGAGAAGATGACCAGTTCAGATCAGACTGATTATTAAGATTTTTTGCTAAGATTACTCTCATAGATTACATTAAGTTTCCATTGCACTATTTTTCTTTCTCTCTCTTTCTTTCTTTCCTTCTTTCTTTCTTTCTTTCTTTCTTTCTTTCTTTCTTTCTTTCTTTCTTTCTTTCTTTCTTTCTATCTTTCTTCCTTCCTTCCTTCCTTCCTTTCTTTCTTTCTTTCTTTCTTTCTTTCTTTCTTTCTTTCTTTCTTTATATTTTCCTTTCATTGGGTATTTTTCTTATTTATATTTCAAATCTTATCCCCTTTCCCAGTTTTCTCCACCAGAAAAACTATATCCTATCCCCCTCCTGCTTCCTCATAAGGGTGCTCCCCCATCCACACATCCACTCCCACCTTTCTGCCCAGGCATTCCTCTAAACTGGGGCACCGAATCCCACAGGACCAAGGGCCTCTCCCCCCACTGATGTCCAACAAGACCATCCTCTGCCATATACACAGCTGGAGCCATGGGTTCCTCTATGTGTACTGTTTTGTTCATGGTCCAGTACCTGGAAGTTCCTGGGGCTCTGGTTGGTTGACATTGCACTATTTTACTACCTAAACTCCAAAGCAACATCCGATTCCAATCATTTTGCTCATTATTTTCACCCTCAACATGGTCCCTCCTGTTTTCAAACCAAGTTCCCAGTCCCCTGGTGAAATCTCTTCTATCTTCCCTTCTAAGACAGATCCTTGTAAAATCCCCCCACACACACACCCTTGAATTCTGCTTGTTACTTAGCCTTTCCAGCTCTGTAGATCATGATTATCTTTTGCTTTACAACTAATATATACTTATAAATGAATACAGAAAATGGCAATTTTTATGGGTCTGAGTTTCCTATGTCAGAATTATTTTTTCTAGTTCCACTCATTTGCATACTAATTGCATGATGTCTGTGATTTAACGGTTTGCTAATATTTCATTGTATAAATGTACTCTATTTTGTTTAACCACTCTTTAGTTCAAGGACTTTTTGGTTGTTTCTATTTTTAGGGTATTATTAATAAGGCTGCACTGAACATAGTTGAGCATGTGCTCCGATAATAGGGTGGAGTGATATTTGGGTATATGCCCAAGAATGGTGTGCCTGGATTGAGGTAGATAAATTCTAAATTATTTCAAGAAACTTCATCACTGACTTTCAAAATGGTTGTACAAGTTTGTAGTCTCATCTGCTATGGAGGAATTATCTCTTTCATCTATATCCTGACCAGCATGAACTGTCAATTTTATTTTTGATCTTAGTCATCCTTACAGGTATAAGATAAGTTCTTAAAAAGTACTTTTACTTTGCATTTCCCTAATTGCTAAGGATTCTTAACATTTTTAAAGTGATTCTTGGCCACTTGAGATTGTTGAGAGTATGTTGTGGGAAGCATTAAAAATAAAGTTGACAAGTTCCTACGCTATGCCAGCTACTCTCTTCCTGCGGGCTGGCTGGTCTGTTCTTATCTTGTGAGGATTCTCTGACTTAGAGCTCCAAAATCTCTCCACCCAGCTTGCTAAGTTCCCACTGACGGGTTGTTACCATGTCAGCCCTATGCTTCAAAACTCCCATGGCCTTTTGTCATGCACATCAGGCAAACCCATGCTTTGCTGCCATACCTTTCTCTCTGGAGCCCAGTTGAACCACTGTGTGAAGAAAAACACAACACAACACAAACTAGTTTCAGAAACAGTGGTAACTCAATTGCTGGGCACAATAACTAGAATCCTAATCTTGTAAGCAGTGTTACATCTAAATCCTCCAGTGGGGAATCCTGGTGGATCCACCATGGAAACTTGGAGAGACCAGTAGCGCCATCTTGTCCTTTTGCTACCCTTGTCCAAAAAGTATCCTATCTCTCTCCTACTTCCTCTGTTCCCCTTCTCCAACTGGGAAGTCCTACCTACTGGCCCAATAATTGGCTCTTTTATTCATTATTGGATGGTTTACAAGTACATGACTCAATCTTCTTCCACAGCCTCTCCCAGGAGAGTGGAATTAACATCAAAATACAAACAGCACCAAGCCCATCAACAACACTCCCCTCTTTCTGTTCTAATAAAAAACAAAACTTTTGTCTCAAATACAAATTGAGCACAATTATTACTGTTTTGAAATTTATAAAGTACAAGATAGACCTAACACACAGTCCATCATTTTTGTCAATAAAATAGAACACTGTCATCTGTCCTAACTGAAAAGACATAATTCTAAATACTTTCTTTATATCTATACTCATATTTTAGTTGAATTATTTAGCTTGTCTGTGTTTAGATTTTGAGTTATTTATATATTTTGCATATTAGCCACTTGTCAGGTATGGAGTTGGGAAAGATCTTTTTCAATTGTGTTAACAATTTTGTCCCATTGATGGTGTCTTTTTTTGTTACCAAAGCTTTTCAGTTTCATTAGGTACCTTTAATCATTTTTGATCTTTTATTATTATAAATGTCATTTTGGCTCATAAGAAAGAAGAGGAAATTATTTTTTTCATTTATGGGACCTATGAATTGGGGCTAAAGCAAACCATTCCCCATCATGTGAATTATAATTTTGGCAAGATTGAGTAGTTTCTTGTTTGAAATTATGTATTTTCATGCTTTTACAATTGGTACTTAGCTGATGTTCCTATTGAAAAGTGATTGAATAATGAGATTGACAACTTCATTAATTGTTTAACCCAAAGACAAAAGTAACAGGTGAATTAGCTATTATAAAACCACTGTTTGGATGAAACAATGGTGGTGGTGTTAAGACACTGAAGCTTCACAATGTCACCAGTTCTCCTTCCTGCCTCTCTATCACCCTGTATCTCCTGTTTGTTATAAACTGAAGCAATCTGGTCTATATGTCCTTTTTATCTTGTTCTGGATGTGAACTGAAAAGCAGCATGAACAAATCACCTGGGATTAAATCATCTAAAACCATATTCTAAATTAGCCATATATCATATGCTTATATCTTTATCTAGTAGAGGATACTGCTTTTATTTTCTTCTAGCATTTTCAGTGTTTCAGGTTTCATGCTGAAGAGAAATAAAACAGCATCTTTAACAAAGGATTACAAGAAACCAAGTGTCTTCATGTAGAAGAATGAAATTGGACCATGTATACAACAGAACCAAAAATTTAACTTTCAAAGTATTAAAATAAAATAAATCTTAATAAAAAAGTTATATATTATTTTCCACAGATGGTATGCTTCTTGAATTTAAAGCATTAAGCCAAGCCACAGACATAAAAGTTTGTGAATTTTCTCTTACTTTTCATAACCATGATATCAAAAATTATGTGAATATCAAAAGGTATATATTTATAATACATTTTCTCTACAATCTTAAACACCACAGAATTTCTAATTTTGAATTTAGAAAAATAAAGTCACATGAAAAGTAGTCAGATGGCAAGATAACAATTGAAAACCCTCAGACACAGAACAAAATTTGTGTCGGTATCAAACACATTTACTATGAAGAAAAGAGGGTTTTCTTTTTAGTTAGATCTGATCCTCTATCTTAGGTCAACATTACTTAAAACTAAACTAAAACAGTTTAGCATCAGTATCACGTGTAAACAGGACTGTCTCTTTGGTACATTATTAAATATCCTTTTTATATTAGGAATTAAAATTTGAGACATGATGGCTTATTTGTATCACTTATTTGTTAACAGACATGTCAGGTATCAATGTCCAAGTAGTTTTCACCAATGTTTTAAAACCATAGAAGTATAATATTCAGTGATAAGAATTCTAAATGTAAAATGATCAAAGAGGCAATGGTCAAAAATATATCAATAGATAATGATAAGGAAAATTTTGCGTATTTGATATAAAATGTGAAACCATGCCATGAAATATTAAAGAATTTAAATATATAAATATGTACTATTATATTGCTACCGTGGAAACCTATGCATATCAATAAATATGGAGTATTTGAATATAAAAAGTATTTACATTTCACCTAGTAAGATTTACAAAGGGCAATAAGCTTCTATATTGAGAAAAAAACACATTCTACTACATCATTTGATTACAACAGGACTCAGAAAAGTTTTTATGTAGAGGGGAAGATAGTAAACACTTCTAGCTTACTACTATCCTCTAGTACAATTCCCAAGTTTTTTATAGAAACTGAAAGCAGAACTAGCACATAAATGAATGGTCACAGGCTGTACTTCAATAAAACTTTATTCATAAAATACACAGTGATCTAGATTTTGCCACAGTATACAGTTTACTGGCTTATGCCTATTAATCATATTCCAATTTTCTCAAATAATATATGCATGGTAAATACAAACTAACAAGCATTAGACAAATGCTATGCTATTTTAGTTCATGAGATCTAATTTTGTAATTGATAATTTTATTTACATGGCAAATCCTGCTGACTTTATGTAATTCTAAAATTTAAAAAAATCTTCATAAAGTAGAAACAATTTATAGGTAGAATTTAGTCATCCTTAATACCATTCTTCATCAGATAATCCACCAGCACCCTTTGATCGTCTCCA
The DNA here is from genome assembly GCF_004785775.1 of Grammomys surdaster. Lineage (NCBI taxonomy): Eukaryota > Metazoa > Chordata > Mammalia > Rodentia > Muridae > Grammomys > Grammomys surdaster. The sequence continues at coordinate 6,207,095 of NW_021620995.1, forward strand.
TACCATGCCCCTTCCTAACAAAAAAATGTTTAGTCTGAAATCTCAGCACCACAGACATGGAGAGTTTTACTAACTCAGCATCTCTTTTCAGACCAATACTATTTTTATTCCAAATTAGAATTTGATAAATATTTGAATGTTGCTATTCTTATTGGAATAAATCATTATATATCAATAAAGCATCATGAAATGATTGTTGAATCAATAATTATATCTAAGGACATAAACACATACCACCAATAACTGAAGTTATAAAATCATAAGTATTGAATGTATCTCACTTTTAGTTATTCTAAATTCAATTTTATAGCATTTTAAGATAGTTTTCATGTATACTTGAATAACATCAAGGATGGGGGTTATCCATGCAGTATTGTTCTGTGTAATGGTCTGGAACTAATAAGGTACTATGAAAAGAAGAATTTAAATAAATCATTCAATTTCTGAACATAGTTCTTTTGTCTTAAAATCCAGGATTATAGGAATCTGTTAATATTTACATTATGTTATATTAATATTACTTTTTGACAATAAAATATTAGCTATTACATAAGACAAAATTTTGTGTGATAAGATTCTTGAAGTTTACTTAGTATTCTTACTAAAACACACTAAGTAAAATAAATGGATACACAACATTTACTTTCCTAGTAAGACATTTGACCTCTCAAACATACTTGTATATTTACAAATTATGCTTCAAGAAAACTATGTGAATATTTTAAATAAAATTATATTTATAATAGTATATTAAATACTTAAGATATACATTAAAGTATAAATCTTATTTTAATGTAAACATCTTTCAACCTCTAATCACAAGATAGCAGTTACAAAAAATAAAATACATCAAATTTACAGTTTAATACTATTTTAATATGAAATTAAAATATAATTTTCTTTTCTCACAGTACCTGGTATTTTTAAATAGATGGTAATTATACAGTTATATTTGAGAGCTAAACACATTTGTTTGACAAGACATTGGAGGAAAATGAACTTATTTCAGTCTAAATCATTTTGAACCAGAAAGAAACAAGTGTATGTCAGTATGCTGAGTCTTGGAGCCCAGAGGGATGCAGCACTAGCTCTGTGTGTGGAAAAACAGCAGGATTTTTCAGTAGAACTAAGAGGTAGAGGATAAAGTTGTGATCACAAAACAGAGAAGCTTATTGCTGATAAGACACAAGTGTTAGAGGCTTTCTTCAACCTCAAGCTGTGCCTCTCCCTGTAAAAATCTCATACTAATTTACACAAGGCAATTTTACTTGCACAGCTAGAGAGAACTGTGAAAAATGAAATTAGTTGTTCTTTTGCAAAGGACGATTCATTGCAAACTTCTGAAATGCCTCTCTCTTTTGAACTCTGGAAATAGCTGACTCTAGGATTGCCATATAAAATGATTTATTAAAGATAACAGAATAGCCCTTTTACAAAGCATTTAGATACATTCTTGTACATTCCCATAAGGAGTAACTTTTGTGGAATGCATATATGGAACAAAATATAATAAAAGATGAAATTTGACTGTTGGAGCAGAAAACCAACCTATCAGGAATATGTTCTGCCACTGATAGACAGAGAGACATTTCTCTATTGTTTATTTTGGATGTGGAATTCAAAGAGTAGCAAATAGATGTTTCCAGAAATGTTTCCTACCTCCACTGTTCAGTTGTTTTGAATGCTATCTCTCTTGTCTCTCTGTCTCTCTATCTTTATCTCCTTTCTGTCTATCTCTATATCAGTATCTATCTACATCTTAATCTCCCTCTACCTATTTCTCTATCTCTATATCTATGTCTATCTATCTTTATATCTATCTATAACTATATCTACATCATCTATATCTGTATCACCTATACCTCTATATTTATCTATGCACATATATTTACTGTACATTTCTCTCTCTCTCTCTCTCTCTCTCTCTCTCTCTCTCTCTCTCTCTCT
>NW_021620995.1:6209051-6216036 GCF_004785775.1 Grammomys surdaster
TCTCTCTCTCTCTCTCTCTCTCTCTCTCTCTCTCTCTCTCTCTCTCTCTCTCTCCCCTCTCTCTCTCTCTTTCCATATATATAATTTCAAAAGTGAACTTCCCTAATTAAGTAGTAAGTTTTAAGTGATATTTTAAGAATTTCTGGAAGTTTCATTACTTTCCATTTCTGGACACTAAATAACATGTTGATGAGGTAACTCCAAAAGTTACTAATACAAGTACTTAACATTCATAGAAGGAAATATTCTCTATTATGTACTGTACACAATAATATTTAACAACATATTTTTTTACTTCTCAGTAAACAATGAAATTATATTTTAGGATTTACACACGTGTCTACAGTTTATTATAAAAAATTGCATATTTAAAACCTGAAGTATATGTAGAATCAAATAATATTTCAAAATCCATTGCATGTATTTTTATAACTCCAAACTTTTCTTTGCTAATGAATATCTGCGAGTTTCTTCCTGGTGTTCTACATCTCTGCTAGATCATTTTTCACTTTGTAACTTCTATGTATATTTTCAGTTAAATGCACTTGTCACTAGTGTGTACTGGGTAGTTCTAAAATATCTGTTCTAAAGCTTACTTCAGCACAGATGAATCTGTACATGTCTTAAGGTCTTCTACTTGGTACCAATGTTTTGTGTACTTGGTAAATCTAAGACCATTTAAGATTAAAAATAACCTCTCAATATAGGGCAGTGTGCCTAAATTAGCAATATGTACATTGACTCTATGATAAAAGAGTTACATTACGTGTCAAGTGTTCTCTTAAAAATGAAAAAAATATAGAGAAATGGCTACTTAACTCTTCAAGGAATTATGGAATGTGAAGGAGAGACTATAGCACATATTGAAATAAGTTTTAAGTATATGGCTTTAAACTTGGCACCATGAAAGCTAAAAGTCAATGTCTCATAAATTCTATATACAAATCCAATGTGAAAAACTATGGATGATACATAAGAAAAATGGCATCCTTTTCTGCTTCATGAGACATCTTATTACAACTGCCTATTTAAATGATTAATCTCTCATATATGTTCTATCAATCTATTTTGGTTTAATTAATTATTTTGATACTATACACATTTCAGCTTATTTGATTAAATGATATGCAATAAAAAGAGAATCTTAACCTTTAAAGTTTCATGATTACATATTATGATTTAGTTTTCCGGTTTTGCTTTGGAAAAATAGTCAATGCCCTACTTGGGAAGAAGGGTATTAATAACTGCACACAGCTTGGAATCACTATAAGGGTTAGAATTTTCTATTTTAATGATATTTTTACTACATTAGTATTTAGATGGTTTAAGTAGTAATTACTAAATTCTTATAGAATATAATTTATAATTTTACAAGTTAGAACATTCTACATGAATAAGGGAATATTTGAGGGATGTCATATATATATCAAGGCACCTGAGACAGGTGTGGAGATAGGCTGAAACTTATGACAACAAAATGCAAGCTCAAGTCTAAAGACAAGGATAAATTAGTATAACTTTTTACGTGTAAGGCAAATATTTTACTTTAATTTTGTTATTGTTTGTATTTCTTCTTTTGGTTTTATTAAATAATTAATTAAGTTAGTTAATACAAACTCTCAATCCCAATGCTCTTAAGGCACACACTTGAGACTAAAATGACCTCTCAATATAGAGCAGTATGTCTAAATTAGCAATATGTATACTGAACCTATTTTAAAAGAGCTGTATCTCAAGTCAAGTGCTCTCTTTCAAAATGAAAAATTGAGAGAAAAGAAATAGCTACTTAACTCTTGAAAGAGTTATGGAACGTTCCTTAAATTTAGAATGGCTTCCTAAAGTTCAGGAACATTCTGATCTATATATTTTTAGACAAGTTGAGACTACCTTGACTCATTCAGCTAATTTCTTAACAATTTTAAATCTCTTTAAAATACTAAAAGTATTTAATGTATGGGTCTACATAACATCAAAATAAATTAAGTATTTCTTATTCTTTTAGGAAAGACCTAATGTAGAAGAAAAACCAGTATTTTAAAAACTATCTAACACTGGAGACATTATGGTCTGGGCTACAAAGAATGAGCAGCTTGACTTCTCCGACTGTGCTATCTGCACCACACCCTGCAATGAGGTCAGGTGAGTTCCACGCCACACCTCCCACTACCATTATTCATTTCATGATCATGGCATGTCCAATACAATGCTGACAATTTCACTACAACAAGGACTGAAGCTCTACGGAATGTCTTTGCCTGTTTTTAGAGAGGTACAGAACATGAAACGTTAGCTATTCACTATAAACCTTTAATGCTTTCATATCCATTATTTTTGTATTGTGCTACCTATGAATGTCTGGATGTACCTTACGAAAACCTAGAGTGATCAGAGTCTTATATAGGTTATAATATTTGTATGTTTAAGCTTTGTGGTTTTAATTTTGTTTACTCATTCAGAATGGTGCAGAGAATATAACAATTGTACAATGTTCCCCTTAAAAATACCACAACGAAAAATAATAGCCAGTGTACTCATCCAGGTTTGTAATATCCTTACAAAGTTGTAATGAGAATACAAATTTATGGCAGAAAACATCTAGGTTTTGAAAATCTGTCTCTTGTAGCTTTCATACAACAAGATAGGACATATCAGGGAAAATGTGTGGACAAGAGAGATAAAGTGACTTGCTTTTAAAAAATGTACAGCCTGGATGGTAACAAGGACTTTACTTACAGGCACTCTAAAACACTTTCAACTCTGAAATACAAAAACATAAAAAGTACCTAACTCTAACCAAATTTATTCCTAACTGAGGAAGTTCATCCAGAAAGTCCACTGTAAGAGGTTTTAAAACAGAAGACCTGAAAGTTTGATAACAGAGAAGCATCGTGAAACAAGTCTCTCTTCTTTCTAAATTGTGAAAAATAAAGTTATGGGCTTGACATAATTGTGCTTGACAAAAGAGCCAGGCCATTAAAACCAGAATAATAAAACATATTTGAGACCTCTTATTACTACTAAAAAAAAAAAAAATCAGGCTTTTTGCATTGATTCTCTCAATAAAGGTACATATGGGAAACAACTGCTTCATGACCTCTCTGAGCCTCAGTCACTGCCAGTGAGATGAAGAAACATTTTGGTACTTATAATGTCTGCTGGGATCCAGCCTTGACAAGAGTTGGGGGATCCTCAATGACTAGAGATACCTAGTAGGTGAATAAGAAAACACACAATTGAGATACAATACTAACAGATAGGGGATTTTTTGGCATAGGAGCCATTGAATTCAGCCCCAGTCCTTTACTGGAATCATACAAGGAAGTTGGGTTACAAAATTTATGGGGGGGGGCGATTGAGTAAATGCTTCTCTTTTTTCTTGTCCCAACATTTTCTTGTGACAAATTCTGAGTAATACAGATTTAGAACATTAAAAAAACAGAACTATACAATCTCAGACATAAAAGTTTTACAGCACCCACATTGTTTTTAATAACCCCTGACTTCCAGTCTACAGTGAGGTCTGGGGCAGCAGTATTGCTCTAACAAAATCAGTACCTTTCAGACATATATGAGATAATATAGTGTCATAAAAGGTCAAACATGAGGTCACACTGCTGATCCTATAGTCTTTATAATTTTTGAACCACATCCATTTGTCTACAAAACATCCTCACTCAACCCATATGGAAAATTCCTAGGGGGCTGCCCACCATTGTCTCTGAACCCAAAGAATCCATTGGCAACTTTCTAGGAAATATCTGTATATTATTCCATCCTCAGTTTTATGATAAAAATATCCTATTTTTATTATGCAGAACTGAGACTAAGATGAGGGAACACCTGCAGAAGTACTCATCTCTGCCTTCGGCTCTACATTATGTTCATTTTCATTTAGAGCCAGTGACTGTAACATACATTTCTCTTGAATTCATGAACAGTCATCATTTTAATATTATTGGTAACATCTAATTTCTGGATATCAAGTAGGATCCTACTAGGTCTTGCCCAGTCCCCAAATATAGGTTTAATCAAGGAAGGATGAAAAATATAAAGGAACAGTAAATAGATAAAAAAGAATGATAAGTACTAAGAATAATTGCAGAAATGACATCTCAAGGTGCTTGCACCAAAGAAACAGGCTTTAGGGACTTGATTCTCAGTACTCAAACCCACAAGAGGCCATAGCCTCACGCTCAGAAACATGGTACCCCCAGAAGGTTTTGCTCCTTATCAACAGGGGTCCCAGGCTTCTCTAGCTTAATGTGGGGTGTCTCCAACAGATATCTTTTATAATTTTCTAAGTTTCGTGGTAGAATTAGTACATAGAATTTTAGTGTCTAATTTTCACCATATTTCCTGTTAAGACAATTCACTGTGGAGTCCATGATTCCCTTCACTTTGCAACCACAAACCACATCACAGCAAGATAGACACCATTCAAATCATGCTGAGGCATGAGGGAAGGTGGCTCTGTGCCTTCTCAGCAGAAGTGCTGCTGGAGACGCATTAAAAGGAATTCTAATCGGTTAAATAATTTTTGTTCTGCATATTAGATTTCCCTGAACCACTGCTGAGCAAATTAAAAAAAAAAAAGGAGAGTTAGTTAATGGTGTTATAGAGCTTTGTGTCCACATTACTGCTTTTTTTTTTTTTATTGGATGATTTATTTACATTTCCTATGTTGTCCCCTTACCCCATCCCCCACCACCCCCTCAGAACCCCCAATCCCCTCGCCCCTCCTCCTTCTTCTCTGTGGATGTAACCTCTATCTACACCCCCCCACTCCCACCTCCCCACCCTCAAAATTCCCACCCCCTGGGGCATCCAGCCTTCATGAGGTCAAGGTTCTCTTCTTCCACCTATGCCCAGCAGGGCCCTCCACTTTTAAATATTCAGCTGAAGCCCTGGATCCCCCCCAAGTGCTCCCAGGCTGGTGGTTTAGACCCTGGGAGCTGTGGTTGGTTGGTATTGTTGCTCTCCTCATGGTGCCACAAACCCTTTCAGGTCCTTCAGTCTTCACTCTAACTCCTCTATTGAGAACCCCATGATCAGTTCAATGGCTAGTTGTGAGCATCTGCCTCTGAATATGTCTGACTCTTGAAGGCCTCTGAGGAGATATCCATATCAGGCTATTATCAGCATGCACTTCCTGTCTTCCACATCAGCATCTGCCTTTGGTGATTGCACATGGGATAGATACTCAGGTGGGGTGGTCTTGAGACGGCCCCTCCTTCAGTTTCTGTCCCTCACTTTGTCTCCATATTTGCTCCCTTGAGTATTTTGTTGCTCCTTCTAAGAAGGACCGAATCACCCTCACTTGGTCTTCCTTCTTTATGGGCTTCATGTGGCCTGTGACTTGCATCTTGGGCATTTCAAGGTTCTAGGCTAATATCCAATAATCAGTGAGTGAATACCATGTGTCTTCTTTTGTGATTGGCTTACCTCACTCAGGATGATAATTTCTAGTTCCATCCATTTACCTAGGAACCTCTTGAATTCATTGTTTTTAATAGCTGAGTAATACTCCATTGTGTAAATATACCACATTTTTTGAATCCATTCCTCAGTTGAAGGACATCTGGGTTCTTTCCAGCTCCTGGCTATTATAAATAAGGCTGCTATGAACATAGTTGAGCATATGTCCTTGTTACATGTTCGAGCATCTTCTGGGTATATGCCTAGGAGTGGTATAGCTGGATCCTCAGGTAATGCTATGTCCAATTTTCTGAGGAACCACCACACTGATTTCCAAAGTGGTTGCACCATCTTGCAGTCCCACCAACAATGGAGGAGTGTTCCTCTTTCTCCACACCCTCGCCAGCATCTACTATCACCTGAGTTTTTAATCTTAGCCATTCTGACTGGTGTGAGATGGAATCTCAGGGTTGTTTTGCTTTGCATTTCCCTGACTACTAAGGATGCTGAACATTTCTTTAGATGCTTCTCGGCCAATTGAGTTTCTTCCGTTGAAAATTCTTTGTTAAGCTCTATACCCCATTTTTTAATAGGGTAATTTGGGTGTCTGGAGTCTAATTTCTTGAGTTCTTTGTATATATTGGATATTAGCCCTCTATCAGATGAAGGATTGGTAAAGATCTTTTCCCAATTTGTTGGTTGTCGTTTTGTCCTATTGACAGTGTCCTTTGCCTTACAGAAACTTTGCAATTTTATGAAGTCCCATTTGTCAATTCTCGATCTTAGAGCATATGCCATTGGAGTTCTGTTCAGGAACTTTTCCCCTGTGCCCAAGTATTCAAGGCTTTTCCCCACCTTCTCTTCTATTAGTTTCGGTGTATCTGGTTTTATGTGGAGGTCCTTTATCCACATAGACTTGAGCTTTGTACAAGGGGATAAGAATGGATCAATTTTCATTCTTCTACATGTTGTCTTCCAGTTGAAACAGCACCATTTGTTGAAAATGCTGTCCTTTTTCCACTGGACAGTATTAGCTCCTTTGTCAAAGATCAAGTGACCATAGGAGTGTGGGTTCATTTCTGGGTCTTCAATTCTATTCCATTGATCTTCCTGCCTGTCTCTGTACCAATACCAGGTAGTTTTTATCACTATTGCTCTGTAGTACAGCTTGAGGTCAGGGATGGTAATTCCTCCAGAAGTTCTTTTATTGTTGAGAATAGTTTTCGCTATCCTGGGTTTTTTGTTATTCCATATGAATTTGAGAATTTCCTTTTCTAACTCTGTGAAGAATTGAGTTGGGATTTTAATGGGGATTGCATTGAATCTGTAGATTGCTTTTGGCAAGATGGCCAATTTTATTATATTAATCCTGCCAATCCATGAGCATGGGAGATCTTTCCATCTTCTGAGATCTTCTTCAATTTCTTTCTTCAGAGACTTGAAGTTCTTGTCATACAGGTCTTTCACTTGCTTGGTTAGATTCACACCAAGGTATTTTATATTATTCGCAACTATTGTGAAGGGTGTCATTTCCCTAATTTCTTTTTCAGTCTGTTTATCTTTCATGTAG
>NW_021620995.1:6216046-6229175 GCF_004785775.1 Grammomys surdaster
GGGCCTTGAATTCCTGATCTTTCCAAGACTTTTATCATGAAGGGATGTTGAATTTTGTCAAATGCTTTCTCAGCATCTAGTGAGATGATCATGTGGTTTTTTTCTTTAAGTTTGTTTATATAGTGGATTACATTGATGGATTTCCGAATATTGAACCATCCCTGCATTCCTGGGATAAAACCTACTTGATCATGATGGATGATTGTTTTGATGTGGTCTTGGATTCGGTTTGCTGGAATTTTATTGAGTATTTTTGCATCGATGTTCATAAGGGAGATTGGTCTGAAGTTCTCTTTCTTTGTCGGGTCCTTGTGGGGTTTGGGTATGAGTGTAATTGTAGCTTCATAGAACGAATTGGGTAGTGTTCCTTCTGTTTCTATTTTGTGGAATAGTTTGAAGAGAATTGGTATTAGGTCTTCCTTGAAGGTCTGATAGAATTCAGCACTAAAACCATCTGGTCCTGGGCTTTTTTTAGTGGGGAGGCTTTTGATGACTGCTGCTATTTCCTGAGGGGTTATGGGACTATTTAGATGGTTTATCTGCTCCTGGTTTAACTTCGGTACCTGGTATCTGTCTAGGAAATTGTCCATTTCATCCAGGTTTTCCAGTTTTGTTGAGTATAGGCCTTTGTAGTAGGATCTGATGATTTTTTGAATTTCTTCAGTTTCTGTTGTTATGTCTCCCTTTTCAGTTATGATTTTATTAATTTGGATACTGTCTCTGTGCCCTCAGGTTAATCTGGCTAACGGTTTATCTATCTTGTTGATTTTCTCAAAGAACCAACTCCTGGTTTTATTGATATCTTGTATTGTTCTTTCTGTTTCTATTTGGTTGATTTCAGCCCTGAGTTTGATTATTTCCTGCCTTCTACTCCTCCTGGGTGTATTTGCTTCTTTTTGTTCTAGAGCTTTTAGTTGTGCAGTCAACTTGTTAGTGTGTGCTCTTTCCAGTTTCTTTTTGTAGGCACTTAGAGCTATGAGCTTTCCTCTTAGCACTGCCTTCATGGAGTCCCACAAGTTTTGGTATGATGTGTCCTCATTTTCATTGAATTCTAAAAAGTCTTTTATTTCTTTCTTTATTTCTTCCTTGACCAAGTCATCATTGAGTAGAGAGTTGTTCAGTTTCCATGTGTACGTGGGTTTTCCATTGGTTTTGTCATTAATAAAGACCAGTCTTAGTCCGTGGTGATCTGATAAGATGCAAGGGATTATTTCAATCTTTTTGTATCTGTAGAGGCTTGTTTTGTGACCAATTATATGGTCTATTTTGGAGAATGTACCATGAGGTGCTGAGAAAAAGGTATATTCTTTTGTTTTAGGATGAAATGTTCTATAGATGTCTGTTACGTCCATTTGGTTCATAACTTCTGTTAATTTCAAAGTGTCTCTGTTTAGTTTCTGTTTCCATGATCTGTCCATTGCTGACAGTGGGGTGTTGAAATCCCCCACTATTATTGTGTGAGGTGTAATATGTGTTTTGAGCTTTAGTAAAGTTTCTTTTATGTATGTAGGTGCCCTTGCATTTGGAGCATAGATGTTCAGAATTGAGAGTTCACCTTGGTAGATTTTTCCTTTGATGAGTATGAAGTGTCCTTCCTTATCTTTTTTGATTAATTTTGGATGAAAGTAGATTTTATTGGATATTAGAATGGCTACTCCAGCTTGTTTCTTGGGACCATTGGCTTGAAAAATTGTTTTCCACCCTTGTATTCTGAGGTAGTGTCTGTCTTTGTCACTGAGGTGCGTTTCTTGTATGCAGCAAAATTCTGGGTCTTGTTTGTGTATCCAGTCTGATAGTCTGCGTCTTTTTATTGGGGAATTGAGACCATTGATGTTAAGAGATATTAAGGAAAAATGATTGTTGCTTCCTGTTATTTTTTTTATTAGAGGTAAAGTTATGTTTGTATCTTTTTTGGGGGTTTTTGGAAGATTGCTTACTTGCTTTTCCTAGGTTGTAGTTTCCCTCCTCGTGTTGGCATTTTCCATCAATTATCCTTTGAAGTGCTGGGTTTGTGGGAAGATATTGTGCAAATTTGGTTTTGTCATGGAATATCTTGGTTTCACCATCTATAGTGATTGAGAGTTTTGCTGGGTATAGTAATCTGGGCTGGCAATTGTGTTCTCTTAGTGTCTGTATGATGTCAGTCCAGGCTCTTCTGGCTTTTATAGTCTCTGGTGAGAAGTCTGGTGTAATTCTTATAGGTCTGCCTTTATATGTTACTTGACCTTTTTCCCTTACTGCTTTTAGTATTTTTTCTTTGTTTTGTGCATCTGATGTTTTGATTATTATGTGACGGGAGGTATTTCTTTTCTGGTCTAGTCTATTTGGTGTTCTGTAGGCTTCTTGTATGTTTATGGGCATCTTGTTCTTTAGGTTAGGGAAGTTTTCCTCAATAATTTTGTTGAAGATATTTACTGGCCCTTTAAGTTGGGAATCTTCATTCTCATCTATACCTATTATCCTTAGGTTTGGTCTTCTCATTGTGTCCTGGATTTCCTGGATGTTTTGAGTTAGGAGTTTTTTGCATTTTGCATTTTCTTTGACAACTGTGTCAATATTTTCCACCGTATCTTCTGCATTTGAGATTCTCTCTTCTATCTCTTGTATTCGGTTGGTGATGCTTGCGTCTGTGACTCCTGATCTCTTTCTTAGGTTTTCTATCTCCATGGTTGTCTCCCTTTGAACTTTCTTTATTGTTTCTATTTCTAGTTTCAGATCCTGAATGTTTTTGTTTAATTCCTTCTTTGTGTTTTCTTCCATTTCTTTAAGGGATTTCTGTGATTCCTCTTTAAGGGCTTCTATCTGTTTAATTGTACTCTCCTGTATTTCTTTAAGGGAGTTACTTAATTCCTTCTTATAATTCTCTATCATCATCATGAGAAGTGATTTTAATTCTGAATCCTGCTTTTCAGGTGTGATGGGGTGTTCAGTGCTTGCTATATTGGGAGAATTGGGCACTGATGATGCCAAGAAACTTTGGTTTCCATTGCTTATGTTCTTGCGCTTGCCTTTTGCCATCTGGTTAACTCTAGTGGTACCTGCCCTCACTGTGTAAAACTGGAGTCTGTATTTCCAGTTATCTTGCTTATTGCAGAGCTCCTCAGAGTCCAGAGGTCTCTATGGTCTTATGCTCCTAATCTCCTGAGTGGAATAACTCCTGGGACTCAGGCCACCTCTTGGATCTGGAAATCCTTCTGCTCTGAGTGCAGTGGATCCTCGATTACTCAGGATTCAGTTTCAGCTGCTCTGAGTGCAGTGGCTCCAGCTGCTCTGAGTGCAGTGGCTCCTGGATGACTCAGGATTCAGTTTCTCAACAGGACAGGAGCAGACCAACTCTGTGTCTGCTCCAGCCCAGAAGACCAGGCAGGGGCAGAAGGGAAGTGGAATTCCGGAGGGGCGGGGTTTGGGTAGCTGCTGTGCCCTGGATGTCCCTGGCTCCCCGATCTATCTCTGGGGTTTAGGGAGTGAGATGGAGTTCTTACCAGCTGCTCTGAGTGCAGTGGCTCCTGGATGACTCAGGATTCAGTTTCTCAATAGGACGGGAGCAGACCGACTCTGTGTCTGCTCCAGCCCAGAGGACCAGGCAGGGGCAGAAGGGAAGTGGAATCCACATTACTGCTTTTAGTATTACATGTCAGTAACTATCCAAAAATGCAGTGATAGTTAGTAAACACTGTTAAAGCTTTGAGTTGAAAGTAAGATCTCATGTTTTGTATTTGGTAAGCTATTATTATTGTATATAGAAAGACCTACATGAGGAGTAACTTACATCCCACAATGCTTAATAAAAGTCTTCCTTGATGCCAGAAATATAATGATTCTTTCCCAAGATGTTCACTCAAAAATTAGAATTTCAGCAGCATTTTCTTTTCTTTTATTGTACAAAGATACCTCAGATATATTTCACATTAGGGATTCTGGGCTCTTTAATTTTCTTTTCTTTTTTTTAATTGGATGGTTTTAAATTTACATTTCAAATGTTAAACCCTTTCCAGGTCCCCTCCCCCCAAATCTACTATCTCTTCCCTCTTCTGCTGCTTCTATGAGGGTGTTTTACCACCCTCCCACCTCCCCACACTTCCATTTCCCTACTCTGGGATGTTGATCTTTCACAGGACCAATTGCCTTTCTACCCTCAGATGTCAGACAAAGTCATCCTCTGCTACATATACAGCTGGAGCCATGGGTCCCTCCTTGTGTACTCCTTGGTTGGTGGTTTAGTCCCTGGGAGCTCTGGAGATTCTGGTTGGTTGATATTATTGTCTTAATATGGGGTTATAAACCCCTTAATCTCCTTCAGTCCTTTCTCTAACTCCTCAAGTGGGGACCACATGCTCAGTCCAAAGGTTGGCTGTAAGCATATGTCTCTGTATTTGTCAGGCTCTGGCAGAGCCTCTCAGGAGACAGCTATATCAGGCTCCTGACAGCATGCACATCTTGGCATCCATAATAGTGTCTGAATTTGGCATATGGGATGGATTCCCAGATTGGGCATTCTTTGGATAACCTTTCCTTCAGTTTCTGTACAACACTTTGTCTTCATATTTGCTCCCATGAGTATTTTGTATCCCTTTCTAATAAAGACAGAAGCACACACACTTTGGTCTTCCTTCTTGATATTGATGTGGTTTGTGAATTGTATTTTGGGTATTCTGAGAATTTGGGCTAATATCCTTTTATCAGTGAGTACATACCATGTGTGTTCTTTTGTGATTGATTACCTCACTAAGGATGATATTTTTTTGGTTCTTATGTGCATAAGAATTTCATGAAGTCATTGTTATTAATAGCTGAGTAAAACTCCATAGTACAATTGTACCACATTTTCTGTATCCATTCCTCTGTTGAAAGACATCTGTGTTCTTTCCAGTTTCTGGCTATTATAAACAAGACTGCTATGAACATAATGGGGCATATGTCATTGTTATATGTTGGAACATATTCTAGGTATATGCCCAGGAGTGGTATAGCTAGGTCCTCAGTTAATACTATGACCAATTTTCTGAGGAACTGCCAGACTGATTTCCAGAGTGGGTCTACCAGCTTGTAATTCTATCAACAATGAAGGAGTGTTCCTCTTTTTCCACATCCTTGCCAGCATCTACTATCACCTGAGTTTTCATTTTAGCCATTCTGGCTAGTGTGAAGTCGAATCTCACGGTTGTTTTGATTTATATTTTCCTGATGACTAAGAATGTTGAACATTTCCTTAGCTTCTTCTAAGCCTTTCAATATTCCTCAGTTGAGAATTCTTTGTTTTGCTCTGTGTCCCATTTTTAATAGGGTTATTTGATTTTCTGGAGTCTAACTTCTTGAGTTCTTTGAATATATTTCATATTAGCCCTCTATCAGATGTAGCATTGGTAAAGATCTTTTCCCAATCTGTTGGTTGGTATTTTGTCCTTTGCCTTACATAAGCTTTGCAATTTTATAAGGTCCAATTTGTTGATTCTTGATCTCAGAGAATAAGCCAATGGTGTTCTGTTCACAAAATTTTCCCCTGTGACTATGTGTTTGAGGCTCTTCCTTGCTTTCTCCTCAGTTAGTTTCAGTATATCTAGTTTTATGTGGAGGTCCTTGATCCACTTGGACTTGAGATTTTAAAAGGAAATCAGAATGGGTCAATTTGCATTCTTCTACATGCTGACCACAGTTGAACAAGCACCATTTGTTGAAAATGCTGTCATTTTTTCACTGGATGTTTTTGTCTCCTTTTTTAAAGATCAGGTGACCATAGGTGTGTGGGTTCACTTCTGGGTCTTCAATTCTATTCCATTAATCAACCTGACTGTCACTGTATCAATATCATGCAGTTTTTATCACTATTACTCTGTAGTACATTTTGAGGTCAGAGATGATGATTCCCCCAGAAGTTCTTTTCATTGTTGAAAATATTTTTTGCTACCCTGGGATTTTGTTATTCCAAATGAATTTGAATATATCACTATTTACAGATGAAATGATAGTATGCTTAAGTGACCTCAAAAATTCCACCAGATAACTACTAGACCTGATAAACAACTTTAGCAAAGTGGTTGGATATAAAAATAACCCAAGGCAGATCTCAGGTGGAAGCACTGTACGCAATCTGACAAAACCCAGAGGAACAGGGCCTCCCAGGAGATCTAACCTGGGCAGTATCTCAGGTAAGGAGATGGCAGCAGCTGCCCCAAACAGGAAGTAACTGGGACCCATGGGGAACCAGGAATTCACTCCTATCCCAGAGCACTTGTTCCTTCCAGTCTGGGCCCTAGCACTCAGCAGATCCCTGGAGACAGCTCTGCACCCAATCTCACAGAACCCAGAGGAATTAGGGCTCCCGAGAGCTCTAACCTGAGCAGTATCTTAGGTAAGGAGGTGGTAACACTTGCCCCAAACAGGGAGTTACCAGAACCCACTGGGACCCAGGAATTCACTCCTGGCATGGAGCACTGGTTCCTTCTGTTCTCCACCTGAGCACTGAACAGATCTTGGGCCTCAGCTCTAACCCCAGCAGCAAAAGCCATCCCAAACACTTCTGACATAACCAAGATAATAGGAAAGACAGGCTCCAGTCAGATAGCACCAAGGAGATCCAGATGGTGAAAAGCAAGCACAAGAACATAAGCATCAGCAAACCAAGGTACTTGGCATCATCAGAACCTAGTTCTTCCACATTAGAAAGTCCTGAACTCCCCATATCACCAGGAAAGCAAGAGCCAGATCTAAAATCACTTGTAATGATGATGATAGAGGACTTTAAGAAGGACATAAATAACACTCTAAAATAATTTGAGGAGAACACAGGTAAACAGGTAGAAGCCATTAAAAAGGAAACAGAATTACAAGAGAACACAACCAAGCAGATGAAGGAATTGAACAAAATCATCCAGGACATAAAAATGGAAGTAGAAACAGTAAATAAATCACAAAGGGAGACTATGCTGGAGATAGAAAACCTGGGAAAGAAATCATGAGTCATAAACACAAGCATCACAAACAGAATACAAGAGAATCTCAGGTGCAGAAGATACCATAATAAATATTGACACAACTGTCAAAGAAAATGTAAAATGCAAAAAGTTCTTAACACAAAACATCCAGGAAATCCAGGACACAATGAGAAGACCAAACCTAAGGATAATAGGTATAGATGAGAGTGAAGATTCCCAACTTAAAAGGCCAATAAATATCTTCAACAAAATTATATAAGAAAACATCCCTAACCTAAGGAACAAGATGCCTATAATCATACAAGCAGCCTACAGAACACCAAATAAATTAGATCAGAAAAGAAATATCTCCCGTCATGTAATAGTCAAAACACAAAATACACAAAACAAAGAAAGAATCTTAAAAGCAGTAAGGGAAAAAGGCCAAGTAACATATAAAGGCAGACCTATCAGAATTACACCTGACTTCTCACCAGATACTATAAAAGCCAGAAGATCCTGGACAGATGTTATACAGACCCTAAGAGAACATAATTGCCAGCCCAGTCTACTATATCCAGCAAAACTATCAATTACAATAGATGTAGAAAACAAGATATTCTATGACATTACCAAATTTACACAATATATTTCCAGAAACCCAGCATTACAAAGGATAATAGCAGGAGGGCAATACAAGGAGGGCAAATATATCCTAGAAAGAGCAGGAAAATAACCCTCTTCCAACAAACCCAAAAGAAGATAACCACACAAACAATGCCTCCACTATTAGTAAAAATAACAGGAAGCAAAAATCTCCTCTCCTTAATATATCTTAACATCACTGGACTCAATTCCCCAATAAAAAGGCAAAGGCTAATGGACTAGATGTGTAAACAGGACCCAGCTTTTTGCTGCATACTGGAAACCCACTTCAGCAACAAAGACAGATACTATCTTAGTGAACAAGGTTGGAAAACAATTTTTCAAGCAAATGGCCCTAAGAAAAAAGCTGGAGTAGCCATTCTACTATCGAATAAAATTGACTTTCAACTTGAAGCTATCAAAAAGGATAAGGAAGGACATTTCACAGTTGTCAAAGGAAAAGTCAACCAACATGAACTCTCAATTCTGAATATCTATGCGCCAAATGCAAGAGCACCCATGTTCATAAAAGAAACCTTACTAAAGCTCAAAGCACACATTACACCTCACACAATAATAGTGGGAGACTTCAACATCCCACACTCAGCAATGGACAGATCATGGAAACAGAAACTAAACAGAGATACAGTGAAACTAACAGAAGATATGAACCAAATGGACTTAACAGATATCTATAGAATATTTCACCCTAAGCAAAAGAATATGCCATTTTCTCAGCACCTCATGGTGCCTTCTCCAAAATAGACCATATAATTGGTCACAAAATCGGCTTCAACAGATACAAAAAAATTGAAATAGTCCCATACATCCTATGAGATCAACATGGTCTAAGGCTGGTCTTCAATAACAACAAAGACAATGGGAAGGCCACATTCACATGGAAACTGAACAACACCCTACTCATTAATAATCTGGTCAGAGAAGAAATAAAGAAAGAAATTAAAGACTTTTTAGAGTTTAATGAAAATGATGACACATCATACCAAAACCTATAGGATACAATAAAAGCAGTGCTAAGATGAAAACTCATGGCTCTGAATGCATACAAAAAGAAACTGGAGACAGTATACACCAGCAGCTTGACAACTCACCTGAAATCCCTAGAACAAAAAGAAGCTAATAAACCCAAGAGCAGTAGACTGCAGGAAAAGATCAAATTCAGGGCTGAAATCAACCAAATAGAAACAAAAAGAACTATACAAAATAAAACCAGGAGCTGGTTCTTAGAGAAAATCAACAAGATAGATAAACCCTTAACCAGACTAATCAGAGGGCAGAGAGACAGTATCCAAATTAATAAAATCAGACCAAAAAAGAGTGACATAACAACAGGAACCAAGGAAATTCAAAAAAATCATCAGATACTACTACAAAAGCCTATACTCAACAAAATTGGAAAATTTGGATGGAACGGACAATTTTCAAGACAAATACCAGTTACCAATGTTAAATCAGGAGCAGATAAACCATCTAAACAGTCCCATAACCCTGAAAGAAATAGAAGCAGTCATTAAAAGTCTCCCCACCAAAAAAAGTCTGGGACCAGACGGTTTTAGTGTAGAATTCTATCAGACCTTTAAGGAAGACCTAATACCAACTCTCTTCAATCTATTCCACAAAATAGAAAGAGAAGGTACACTACCCAACTCATTCTATGAAGCCACAATTATGCTCATACCTAAACCACACAAAGACCCAACAAAAAAGAGAACTTCAAACCAATCTCCCTTATGAACATTGATGCAAAAATACTCAAAAAAAAAAAAAAAACTCACGAACCGGATCCAAGAGCACATCAAAACAATTATCCATCATGATCAAGTAGGCTTTGTTCCAGGAATGCAGGGTTGGTTCAATATTCGGAAATCCATCAATATAATCCACCATATAAACAAACTCAAAGAAAAAAAACACATGATCTTCTCACTAGATGCTGAGAAAGCATTTGACAAAATTCAACACCCCTTCATGATAAAAGTCTTGGAAAGATCAGGAATTCAATGTCCGTTCTTAAAGATAGTAAAAGCAATATACAACAAACCAGTAATCAACATCAAACTAAATGGGGAGAAACTTGAAGCAATCTCACTAAAATCGGGGACTAGAAAAGGCTGCCCACTCTCCCCCTACCTATTCAACATAGTATTGGATGTCCTGGCCACAGCAATTAGGCAACACAAGGACGTCAAAGGTATACAAATTGGAAAGGAAGAACTCAAAATCTCACTATTTGCAGATAATATGATGGTAGACTTAAGTGACCCCAAAACTTCCACCAGATAACTCCTCAACCTGATAAACAACTTTATCAAAGTGGCTGGATATAAAATTAACTCAAACAAATCAGTAGCCTTCCTCTACTCAAAAGATAAACTGGCTGAGAAAGAATGTATGAAAATAACACCCTTCACAATAGTCACAAATCATATAAAATACCTTGGTGTGAATCTAACCAAGCAAGTAAAAGACCTGTATGACAAGAACTTCATGCCCCTGAAAAAAGAAATTGAAACAGATGTCAGAAGATGAACAGATCTCCCATGCTAACGGATTAGAAGGATTAATACAGTAAAAATGGCTATCTTGCCGAAAGTAATCTACAGATTCAATGAAATCCCCATGAAAATTCCCACTCAATTTTTCACAGACATAGAAAGCGCAATCTTAAAATTCATTTGGAATAACAAAAAACCAAGGATAGAGAAAACTACTCTCAACAACAAAAGAACTTCTGGGGTAATCACCTTCCTTGATTTTTAGCTGTACTACAAAGCAATAGTGATAAAAAAGTTCATGGTATTGGAACAGAGACAGGCAGGAGGATCAGTGGAATAGAATAGAAGACCCAGAAATGCACCCCCTTACCTCTGGTCACTTGATCTTTGACAAAGGAGCTAAAACCATCCAGTGGAAAAAAGACAGCATTTTCAACAAATGGTGCTGATCCAACTGGAGGTCAGCATGTAGAAGAATGTAAATTGATCCATACTTATCTCCTTGTCCAAAGCTCAATTCCAAGTGAATCAAGGACCTCCACATAAAACCTGCTACACTCAAAGTTATAGAAGAGAAATTGGGGAAAAGCCTCGAACACTTAGGCACAGGAAAAAAGTTCATCAATGTCTTATTCTCTAAGATCAAGAATTGATAAATGGGACCTCATAAAACTGCAAAGCTTCTGTAAAACAAAGGGCACAGTCAATAGACGAAGTGGTAACCAACAGATTGGGAAAGCATCTTCACCAACACTACATCTGACAGAGGGCTAGCATCCAAGGTATACAAAGAACTGAAGAAATTAGACTATAGACAGTCAAATAACCCTGTTTAAAAATGAGGCACAGAGCTGAACAAAGAATTCTCGACTGAGGAAGCTCAAATGGTTGAGAAGCACCTAAGGAACTGTTCAGCATCCCTAGTCATCAATTGAAATGAAAACAACACTGAGATTCCACCTCACACCAGTCAGAATGGCTAAGATCAAAAACACAGGTGACAGCAGATGTTGGCAAGGATGTGGAGAAAGAGAAACACTGCTCCATTGTTGGTGGGATTGTAAGCTGGTACAACCATTATGGAATGCGGTCTGGTGGTACCTCAGAAAATTGAACACAGTGTTACCTGAGGACCTAGGCATATACTCAAAAGATGTTTCAACATACAACAGGGATACATGCTTCACTATGTTCATAGCAGCCTTACTTATAATAGCCAGAAGTTGGAAAGAACCCAGATATCCTTCAACAAAAGAATGGATGCAGAAAATGTGGTACTTTTACACAGTGGAGTACTACACAGCAAGAAAAAACAATGAGTTCATGAAATTCTTAGGTAAATGGATGGAGCTGGAAAATATCATCCTGAGTGAGGTGACCCAATCTCAAAAGAACACACATGGTATGCAATCACTGATAAGTAAATATTAGCCCAAAAGCTCACAGTACCTAAGACACAACATATATACCACATGAAACTCAAGAAGAAGAAGGACGACCAAAGTGTGTGCTTTGGTCCTTTTTAGAAGGAGTATCAAAAGATTCAACCAGAGCTCCCAAGGTCTAAACCTCCAGCCTGAAAGCACTAAGGGAGGGAAATCCTGTCTCCACCTGTATAGGTAATTGAGTGTGGCCTTGTAAGACATCAGTGAAAGTGGAGGGCCATGGTACCTGAAAGTTTGGATTCCCTAGAGTTGGGGAATTTGAGAGCAGCGAGATGGGACTGGGAGGATGTTTGGAGCACACCCTCATAAAAATAGGAGGAGGGGGTATGGAAAAAGGGGTTTTACGAGAGAATGGGAAAGGAGATAACATTGAAAGGTAAGTACATAAAATATCTAATAAAAAAAACAGATGACAGCTCAGGAAATAACAAAGAAACTAAAAAAATAAGATAGTTTAGTTATTTCCAATTATTTTCAAAGGTTTCCAGGAGATGCATATTGGCTAAGATTTTATTTTAATCTTGCCACAAAAGACTTTAAGTCTCTGTTTAATATTCTCAAGAGAGATCTAAATCCTAATTTCCCTCAACAATTATTTGACAAAAGAGGAGTAGTCTCAAAAAAGTAGAAGAATCTATTATTAATCAATATATTATATAGTCTGATTGGTTGTTGGCTATTCTATGAGTGTAATTTGATAAAAGAGATTATTAATATAGATTTATATTTCTTTAAATAGTGTCTTCATGACTCTTTGAGTGTGGAAGGAGTGGCTGATGGTGCTTCTGCCCTGATTTTACAAGGACTCTGAAAATTTGGCTTTAAAAACAAAAGAGGGGTAATGGTACCACCCCCAGAAGGAGTCCCCTGAAATACTCTCCATCATGCCTTGTTTACTTTTAACTCTCTAAAACAGAAAGCTCATGGCAAAACTGATGCTGACTCCCTCTGGCATCACCAAGACCAATAAAAATCTATGCCACAGATATGTGGAAGGACCCTTTTACCCTTAAAGGGAATGGTCCAGATCCCGTTCTCTTATGGGGCTGAGGATTTATATACCTGTTTGATACCACAGAAGGCACAGCTAAATGGCTAACAAAAAGATCAATGAAATAAATAGATACCCCCACATAGCCAGGCCCAAAAATAAATAATGAATAACAGTTGACATCCGGGGATGAGAAATCTTCCTGAGAACTCCCTTCTTTTTCCTTTCCAGGTAAAAATGAATCACCCATGATGTCTGGTGTTAGAAGTTCTAATCCAGATGCTGGCCTCCGAACCTATACTACTCAGACCTTCAATGGGCCATTGACAAGAACATCAAACAGCTAGAGACTGACATCACTAATCTGAAGAAATCCCTAGTTTCACTGTCTGAAGAGACATCCAAAAATTTCAAAGGACTTTATTGGTCTTGATTTACTCTGTTACAATAGAAAAGACTGTGTACAGCTCTTGACTGTGTACAGGTCTTAAAGAAGAATGTTGCCTTTACATAGACAACACAGGGATGGTTAAAGAGAGCAAAATAAAGGTCAGAGAAGGCCCTGAGAAAAGACAGAGAGAGAGAGAGAGAGAGAGAGAGAGAGAGAGAGAGAGAGAGAGA
>NW_021620995.1:6229185-6250088 GCF_004785775.1 Grammomys surdaster
AGAGAGAGAGAGAGAGAGAGAGAGAGAGAGAGAGAGAGAGAGAGAGAGGAGAGCTGGCACAAGAATTGGCTTTAAACCTTTCCATGGTTGTCAACCCTATTTCCTCCCATGTTGGGACCATTAATTGGGTTATTTTTGTTTATTTCTTTTGGTCCCTGGCCTTAAATAGATTGACTAACTTTGTGAAACAACAGATAAATAATTTGGTAGCAAAATCTATTTAGATACATTATCATAAGTTAGCTATAGAGGACCACAAGACTCAACATGAGGTTGTTACACTATGTAGGGTGTTCCCAAAACCCATCTCCACCCAACCTGAAAAAGGGAACTTCTGCCCCTAAACTAAGCAGAGAGGGGCCACCCAGAACCCCCTCTGATATATATATATATATATATATATATATATATATATATATTACAATTAACTCAAACTAATCAGTAGCCTTCCTCTACTCAAAGAATAAACAAGTTGAGAAACAAATTAGGGAAACAACACACTTCACAATAGTCACAAATATTATAAAATACCTTGGTGTGAATATAACCAAGCAAGTGATAGATTTGTTTGACAAGAACTTCAAGTATCTGAAGAAAGAAATCGAAAAAGATCTCAGAAGATAAAAAAATCTCCATGCACATGGATTGGCAGGAATAATATAGTAAAAATTGCAATCTAGCTGAAAGCAATCTGCAGATTCAATGGAATCCCATCAAAATTCCAACTCAATTCTTCATAGTCTTAGAAAGAGCAGTTCTCAAATTCATTTGGAATACTAAAAAACTCAGGATAGCATAAACTATTTTTAACAATAAAAGAACTTCAGGGGGAATAACCATCCCTGACCTCAACATGGACATCTTTCTTAAAAATTTTGAATAAAGTATTAATCAATTAGCAAAATTAACACTGAATGTGTCATAGGAGATAATCTTTAATCAACAGATGCTATCATTTTATGTCTTTTATCATTTAAAATTTTTGTGATTCTACAATAAAATTATTTAATATTTTGATCATTTTTTGTTTCTAATGAGAATATTTTTTCTCTTTTGAAATGTGAAAGTTTATGTTCAAAGATTAAAAAAGAAGATTCAGGTACAGTATTCCACATACATCAAAGTCTGTAATATTCTTACTAGGAGCAATGCAAAGTTGATGAAGAACAAAACTACATCAAACTTAATAAATGAACAAACAGGGGAAGGAAACATAGGAAAAGTAAAAGGTCCAAAGAAATAAAATCATTTTATCTATGTTGTGAAGTAAAGTATGTTTTCATATATATCCAAAAATGAAAAGACAGGAACCAAAATTCTATTGAAAAATTATTTTCTGTATCAATGTAAGTAAACTATAACTAATATAATACTTCTTCAAATAATATGTGCTACTTAACAAACAATACTCCAATGATGATCAGTGAAATTACATTTATTATAAAGCAAAATTATTAAGAAAATTAAATTATTACAATAATATTTTACATAAGGAAAATAAAGCTGTGATAGTGAAGCAGAAAAACAGAAAATACCAAACTTACAAGCCAAAAACTAAAGTGTTTGTAATGAAGCAAAATACAATGATGATCATACTCTATGTGATTGGTATAGGTAATCTATTCAAATGCAGAAGCTTATCTAAAATTTAATGAAACACAAAGGAAAATAACAAAACAAGTATTTTTATATTATCTGTAGAGTACACTGCTAAGTAATAAATATAAAAAGAATGTGATGAAGCATAAAATGATATATCATGTCAAATAACCACAGAAATCTAGGGTTCTCATATGGACTGCATAGAAATAAATATTAAATGTAACTACAAACATGAATTATATAAGTCTATACAAATAGATAAAATTATTATGGGCATGATTACTCAAATAACCAAGAAAATTTAAGCACACATACACACATATACTATCTAAAGAAAAATATGTAAGAAAACTTGACAGAAATCAAAGAAAACATAAGCAGTTCTTAAGTCGTAATTGGAGATATTAATGGATTAGCCCCAGGAATGATATACCAAGGATTATATCTATGAATAAAAATCTTTCTATGGCTTGAAAAGCATGACTAAACTTAAGAGGCATAAGCAATATGTTCACCCAATCTATTGAATAAAATGAATTTATTAAAAATATCTAGATTATCATTGATTTCCTTAGACCATAAAATAGCAATGGTAAATTTAAAACAATAAATGTGATTAAATTGTACTGTATGTATGTGGCATATAATAAAAAAAAAATGAGCAAGATAAAAATAGAATCTCACAGGGAGTTAAAATAAAATAAAAAGACATTTTTATATGCAATTATTCAGTTAAATAATCATACAGCATTTTAAAAATTTCTTCATATGCAAGCACAGGTGGAGAAGATGACATAAAATTTCTCCTTCTGATAAAAAGGTATTGAAGATGTGCTTAGAGATCCATAAGAGAGAATATAAAAAGAAATCTCAAATTAATATTGCTTCTCATTACCTCATGGAAACTCCATCAAAATTCATCAAATAGTTGATCATAAAGCAGACCTCAAATGATACAAGAAAATTGAAATAATTCCTTGAATATTATCAAACCACCATGGATTGAAGCTGAAATTCAACAACAACAGAAAAAACAGAAAACCTACACACTCATGTAAATTGGAAAAAAAAAACCCTCTTTATTCAACTTCTGGGTCAGGGAAGAAAGAAAGGAAGAAATTAAAGATTTTATAGAATTCAAGTAAAACATAAAATATCCCAGTCACCAAATAACACATATCGCGTATACTCACAAATAAGTAGATGTTAGGAAAAATGCTTGGAATCCCATGATACAAATTACACATCATATGAAGTCCAAAAGAAGGAAGACCAAAGTGTGGAAGCTTCACTCCTACTTAGAAAGAGAAAGAAAATAATCACAGGAAGTAGAGGGTGGATGGGACTTGGGAAGAAGAGAGGAAGGGTTGAAGAAAAAAAGGGGTCAGGAATAGTTGTGCAGATGGGAACAGGAGATGGGAGAGATGTACAGAGGGTCAGGAAATTGAACAGAGGTGTGTAGCAATGGGGGATAGAAAGTAGGGGTACCCAACAAAATGTCCTAGACTTCAGGAAAGCAAGAAACTTCCAGGACTCAAGGGTATGACATTAGCTTAAATATGTAACAAATGGGAGAGAGAATCTATAGAGAGCTTATTCAGAAATTAGGCACTGGCCCTGGTTGAGGGATTTCTTCTCAAAATTGTAACCTAGACTTGCTCCTGTCTAAAGGAAATACATGGGGAAAAATGGAACAAAGACTGAAGGAAAGGCCATCCAAAGACTGGAGATTGCCCCACCTGGTTTTCCATCCCATATGTAGACATCAAGCCCAGTCACTAGTACTGATGCCAAGAAGTGCTTGTCTGATATAGATGTCTCCTGAGAGGGCTGCCAGAGCCTTACTTATACATATGTGGGTGATTGCACTCAACCATTTGACTGAGCAAGGGACCACAATGGAGGAGTTAGGGAAAGGACTGAAGGAGCGCAAGGGGTTTGCAACTCCATAGGAAGAACAACAATATCAGCCAACCATACCCACCCAGAGGTACCAGAGACTAAACTACCAACCAAAGAATACACATGGAAGGACCTAGGGCTCCTGCTGCATATGTATCAGAGGATGGCCTTATCTGGCATTAATGAGAGGGGAGGCTCTTGGTCCTGAGAAGGCTTGATGCCCCACATATAGAAATGCTAGGGAAGTAAGGCAGGAGTGGATGGGTGGGTTGGGGAGCACGATCATAGAAGAAGAGAGAGGGATGTGGAATAGGGGGTTTGAAGAGAGAAAACTGAGAAGAGGGATAACATTTGAAATGTAAATAAATATCCAATAAAAAATTTTAAAAGGGAAATACATTCTTATCTATCAATCTGCAAAAAACTTAAGTCCAAGCACATCAAAACCTTCAACATAAAATCAGATACACTAAATCTTGGGAATATAAAAAACAGAAAATTAGAATAGCATTGAGATCATTGGTGCAGAAGACAATTCTCTGAACAGAACACTAATGGCTCAAGCTTTAAGATCAACAATTGATAAATAGGACCTCATGAAACTGAAGGCTTACGTGAGGCAAGGGATACTGTGACTAAGACACACACACACACACACACACCACTAGCCTATAGATTCACAGATTGAGAGTCTTTACTAACCCTTATATCCAAAATTTATATAGAACTCAAAGAATTAGACACCAACAAACCAAATAACCAAATTAAAAAATGGGGTATAAAGCTAAACAATGAATTCTCAGCAGAAGAATCTCAAATGGTTGAGAAGCACATTTAAAGGTGTTCAACATTTCTAGTCATCTGTGAAATGAAATTCAGAAAGATCCTAAGATTCCATCTTATATCCATCAGTATTGCTGAAATAAAAAACTCAAATGATAGCAGAGTTATTGGGAATATGGAGCAAAGGAAACACCTCTCTGTTGCCGTAGGGAGTGTAAACTTGTAAAGCCACTCTGGAAATCATTTTGTCAGTTTCTTAGAAAACAAGCAAATAGTTCTACCTCAAGATCCAGCTACACTATTTCTGGGCATATACCTAAAAGATGCCCTAATATACTGCAGGGAAACTTGCTCATCTATGTTCATTGACACTTTATCATAGCCAGAAACTGAAAACAAACTGGATATCTGTCTATTGAAGAATGGATAAAGAAAATGTGGCACACATTTTCTGTACACATCTATACCACCCAACTATTGAAAGCAAACACATCATGAATTCTGCAGGCAAATGAACTTGAGAATATCATCCTGAGTGAGGAAACGTAAAGCCAGAAAGACATGTATGATTAGTCCTCAAATATAAGTGGCCATTAACTATGAAGTGCAAGATAACCATGCTACAATCCACAGACCCAACGAAACTGGATAATAAGGAAGTCACAAGACAGGATGCATTAATCTCTGTCAGAAAAGGAAACTAAATAGTAAGTGGAGATAGATCGAGAGAGGGAAGTGAGTGGGAGAGAGCTGAAGTGGCGAACAATGTTGCAAATCAGGTCGGGTGGGGATGGTGAGAGAGGCCTGGAAGTGAGAATGAAAACTGATGTATGGAGGGCAATATCTCTGATAACTAGCTTGTGGCCTTAGATAGGAGAGGGTATGGGAAGTCTATGAAGATGAACCTAGTTTAAATTCTTACCAGACAGAGATACTGAGACTAAAATGGCCATCAACTTGAAGTGAGTCAGGACTTCCAGAGGAAGGAAAGGGACTTCAATCCACCCACAAAAACTGCAAACTAAAATTTGTCTTTCCTACAAGATGTGCAGGAATAAAGATAGAACATAAACTGAGGGAACAGTCAACTAATAAATACTGCACCAACTTGAGACTCATCCCATGTGAGAGAGACAACCCCTAACACTACTAAAGTTACTCTTAAAAATTCACCATGATAGATATAAAATAAAATTGTCTGTTTATTCAAAATTAGGTATAATGCAGTATGCTATAGACTCCATGAATCATATGGGGCTGTTCAGTGGGTTTCTTTTCCAGTACTATACATGGGATGTGGATGATGGTGTGGCTGAAAAAAACATGAGAATGTTTAAAGAGTGCTGCAAATAATCAAACCAGTCTTGTCAATGATCTCATCATTCAGAGAAATGAATTCATAAACTTCAAAATTGCATAATGTAATGTAAAATTTGCATTACAATATCATGTAAAACACCATGTTGTACAAGAACAATAGCAAAGGAAGAAGGTTTTATAATAAGGCAAAGTGATAATTCTTTTCTATGTTTATGAATTTTTAAACCTTGCTGTATTATGTCGAGGACACAGTAACAGATGGGGATTTCCCTACAGAGGACTTCTAGCTTCAGTACCCAAGCAACAAGATTTATTTGCCTCATCAAGAAAATGTATGGTAGGTCAGAAAACATAACCCTTTGGGGCTCTTAGTCATTAAAAAAACATACGAAGTTTTCCGCTCCTAAGAATTCCAAATAACTGTTCTCATTTCTTTTTTCCAGGAAGAAGTAAAGACTCTAGGTTGAAAGATGGGGAAAAGAATCATATCCATAAACCATTAAGGAATGTTTATTTTATTCACTGGAGAAAAAAGCATAAAATATTAACAACAATAGTATCTTAATGCTTATTTTTTGCAAAATATGACTATTAGGAAATTTGTAATTAAGAATATTTTCCTTCTATCTTATTGTTTCAGAGAATGTACTGAAAGTAATACAATAAATTATTAAAAATGAGTAAAATATATATTTGAGCTGTATTATCTATAAAATATATTTAAACATTTTCATATAGTCATTCTAAACTAAGATATTAATTTTGAAATACCATGAGGACAAATTTTATTGTACTGTATTTATTTATATTAGCATTTTAATAGAACCTATTTTGATGATATTATTTTCCATCTCCCATGTCTTCAAGATCTTCCCACTTCCCTCCCCATCCAATTTCATGTTCTTTCTTTTTCTCAGAAAACAAAAAGCAATAAAATCAACAAGATAAAAAATGGCAAACCTCATTTTTGATACCTTAAGTAAGTGGTATTTTCAGCAATAAGAACTTTCCATCCAGATATAGAGGGTAATCAGTAGCAGTGGCAATAGTCTGTGAAGTGTGGGTATATTATCCATCATTAGTATGAGGGACTTTATGTGGCACAAGGTATCTCATTGGGGCATTGTCTTTAAAATTAAAAATGATTACCCAACTTTAAATTTCCTTGAAATATTTATATGTTTTAGGACACATCAACATTACTAGTTGACATATTAATGGTTTGTGGATATGATTCTTTTCCTCATGGAACATTTTTATGCATTCCTTTCATCATCAATATCTTACCTCCAGGTCCCCACTTGATCCTACTATTCAAGTTCTCCCAATCCATAAATAAATAGTCTATTACACTTCCCTAGTATGATGTATCTGACTTTTTATCTAACTTACTCTGTACCTAACATCTATGGTTCTATTGAGATGCAGATAGACAAATACAGTATATATTCACTTATATGTGGATATTAGCTGCTAATTCAATGATACCCACACTTCAACCCCTGAAACTCATATGGTATTTAATAAGGCTTATAATCTCATTTGTTCATGTTAATATTTCCTCCTGTACCCTGCCCTCTAATATAAGTCCCATTTTCCATTCCTGTTGTAGTTTTCCATTTATCCTTTTGTAGCACTATCTTTTATTTCACCTTTCTTGGAAGATCCTGCACTTTCTTATTTTAAATGTAACATACATATCTAAAATGTAAACATTGAAATCCACATAGAGAGAATCATGCAATGTATGTCTTTCTCAGTCTGGATTACCTTATTTAAGATAATTGTTTCTAGCAAGTTTAAATTTGTAATTTTCTTAATAACTGAAAATTATTATATTGTCTAATCCTAAAGCAAATAATAACCTATTCAGAAACTGAGTGAAGAATGGCTGCTTTCAATTTTGGGTAATTTGATCTATACAGAATAGAACGTAAATGAGTAAGGATTCCACAGTAGATTTTTATTGGTATCTATACCCCAGAGTATTATAACTGTGTCTTGTAGTAGATCTATTTTTGGCTCTTTGAAATCTTTATTTTAGTTCATTATAAGCTTACATGGTAGAAATCACATATGCTCCTGATATGTTGATTTTATACTAAAGGTCAAACTTATTATTCATATTGTGACAGAATGAGCCTAATTAAAATATCATAAAGATCTCATTTATTGATAGTTTTCGCTCATATTAGTGTATTTGACCTTAAGGCAGCCCCAGGCATTGTTAAAGCTGCTTTTATTAACAGATCATGAATACAAAATCAGTTGAGTAATGAGTATAACTTATTTCACAAATTTTGTTCTCTGTGATATTGAAAGACTGAAATCATCGATGTTCCTAAATACAGATTAAATTTGCTTCCTTGCTAATTTCACACTGATCACATTATTGATATTTTGCTTAAATTGACATAGAATTCAAAGATGGAAAGGTAGTTTAGTGAGTAAAAGCACATCCAGCTAAACCTCTTGACCTGAGATTTACCTTCAATACTGGAAGCAGAGAACTAACAATAAATGTTGTCTCTTATTTCCACATGTGTTCCTTAGCATGTCAAATGAACATGTACAGGCACATGTGTGCATGCACAAACACACACACACAATCGCATAAGAAGAATAAAGTTGTATAATTTAAATAGTAAAACCAAACAACATCATGAAGACAAAACATAGACAAACTAAAAAGTAAAAGTAACATAACTCAGTTACAAACAAATATTAAATGGAAATGTTCAAAAAAGATGATTTAATAACTTTGATAGTGACACTTTATGGTACATGTCTAAGGATATTATCTTCATGCATCTGGGTTCTTCATGTATTCTGGTAATTTGACAAATGAACACTAACTGAGCACAGGACTTGTGGGAGTGGTCAGCCAATGTTTGGTTTAACGTGAGGCTCACATCACAAGAGAGTGCCCATGCCCTAGACTGCTGTGATAGCCAAAATTACAGACTGGATAAACTACAGACTAAGACTGAGGCTAAAGCCAAATATTCTGCTATACTCAGAGATGTGTGCATTGTCCAGTAGTCATCAGAAAGGCTTTTTTCAGCAGTAGATGGGAGTGGGTACAATGATTCACAGGCAGACAGAATGTGGAAAGAGAACATAAATTATAGGTTGACAAAGACGTTATATAGTTCCTCACTTTAGAGCTGTAGGAATGTCAGAGAAGGGTGAAAAGAAAGACTGCAAGAGTCAGAGAGGATAGAGGACATAAGAACATGGCCCAATGGCTCAATTCAGCTGTGCTTATAAGGCTCACAGAGTCTTAAAAACACTTAAATGGGGTCATACAAGGTTGTCTGCAAGTAAGTTATTGTTGTTAGATTGGTGGCTTTGTGAGACTCCAAAGAGTGTGAGCAGGGGCCTGGAAGGATGACTCAGTGGTTAAGATCACTAGCTGCTCTTCAAGAGGTCCTGAGTTCAATTCTCAGCAGCCACATGGTGGCTCACAACAATCTGTAATGGCATCTGATGCCCTCTTGTGTTGTTTGTGAGGAGAGCAACAGTGTATTTACATGAATGAAAGAAAGAAAGAAAAAAAGAAAGAAAGAAAGAAAGAAAGAAAGAAAGAAAGAAAGAAAGAAAGGAAGAAAGAAGGGAGGAAGAAAGGAGTGGAGAGAGAGAGGAGAGGAGAGGAGAGGAGAGGAGAGGAGAGGAGAGGAGAAGAGAAGAGAAGGAGGGAGGGAAGGGAGGGGGAGGGAGGGAGGGAGGGAGGGAGGGAGGGAGGGAGGAAGGAAGGAAGGAAAGGAAGGAAGGAAGGAAGGAAGGAAGGAAGGAAGGAAGGAAGGAAGAAAGAAGGAAAAAGTGACAGCAGGAGTTTCTCTGACTTATTTGTCTGCTATTGAGATATTTTCCTCCTATTGGGTGACCTTGTCCATCCTCAGTATGGGATTTTGTCTTGCTTTATAGTATCTTGTTTTGTTATCTCTTGGAAGTCCAGTCTTTTATGAAGAGTTGAAGAACTGGAATGGGTTGGGGGGAGATGGGAGGTAGGGAGTAGTTGAGAGAAGTAGAAACATGGGAAACTGCTCAGGGTGTATTTTATGAAAGAAGAATTTATTTTCAGTAAAAATTAAAACAAATAAAATATTCAAAACAAGAGAATGACCATTTCCAGTCCTATTATGAATATAAAAAGTATGCATATCTGATGACGTTACTAACCTTAGGAGTATTTTCCCTGCCCAGATCTAAAAGGCCAACATTAGCCACAGAGATTCTTCTTGTCAATATTTTTCACCTTTTATTAAGCCATCTCTTTTTGAAGAGATAAACATCTAGGGGCCCTAACATCCTTAGTATAATTTTGTTGAGAAATAAAAATAACATTTATTCTATAACCTTGTCATTTGTCCTAAGTAATGCTCTGAAATGAGACAATATCTATGCCTAGGTGCACATTATGTTTCCTGCAATTTTTTACCAAAACGTCAATTATGGAAGATATGTGTACAATGTGTACACATCAAATCCATTTTGTGTGCATTCATTCACAATGCTATATGATCATTCTTCTATAGGAGGCAATGTGAAACTAAAGGATATAAATAACTTTCTTCAGCTTTTGGGGGAAAACATTAAGAATTTACTAATCAATAGAAATCTAATATCTTTTTAATGATCCATTAAATTGAATACCCCATATATATATATATATATATATATATATGTGTGTGTGTGTGTGTGTGTGTGTGTGTGTGTGTATGCATTTGTGTGTGCGCATGTGTGCATGTGCATGTGTGTATGTATGACAGATAGAGAGAAAGGGAAAGAGAGAATGTTTCACTTGCATATATGGCTATAGATATCATATATTCATGGTGCTCAATGTGGTCAAATTGGATTTCCTGGAACTAGAATTACAGATAGTTCTAAGCCACCCTTCTGAAACCTGAATCTTAGTTCTCTAAAAGAGCAGCAAGAGCTTTTACTTCCTGAGCCACCTCTCCAGCCCCATAGCTTGCCTTATATTACGGAAGATAAATTTACAGAACATGTCAGCTCTTATCATGCTTGGAGATAGAATCTGATGCTGACTAGGATGCCTCTTCAGAAAGAAGAGAAACATAAATGTAGATATTCAACATATCAGTAAGGAACAGGTAGTAGATACTCTCAGTCAAGTGCAAGCAGGGATGAATAGAGTAAATGTCTCCCACTGTCTTATCTGTTAATGGATATTTATTGGCTAAACACAGAGAAGCAAACTTCAAATGAGGATACTGATTTATATCTATCTATTTATTTCCTCAATGAAGATTATTCTTTGTAAAGAAGAAAAGAATGTTTCCATCAAAGTAGTCTAAACCCAAGAAGTGTTCAGCATCACTAGTCATCAGGGAAATGCAAATGAAAACAACACTGAGATTCCACCTCACACCAGTCAGAATGGCTAAGATCAAAAACACAGGTGACAGCACATGTTGGCGAGGATGTGGAGAAAGAGGAAAACTCCTCCACTGTTGGTGGGCTTCTAAACTGGTACAACCACTATGGAAGGCAGTCTGGCGGTATCTCAGAAAATTGAACATAGTGTTACCTGGGGACCCAGCTATACCACTCCTGGGCATATACCCAAAAGAAGTTTCAACATACAACAGGGACATATGATCCACCATGTTCATAGCAGCCTTATTTATAATAGCCAGAAGTTGGAAAGAACCCAGATGCCCTTCGACAGAAGAATGGATGCAGAAAATGTGGTACATTTATACAATGGAGTACTACTAAGCTATTAAAAACAATCAGTTCACAAAATTCCTAGGCAAATGGATGTAGCTGGAAAATATCATCTAGTGTGAGATGACCCAATCTCAAAAGAACATACATGGTATGCACTCACTGATAAGTGTATATTAGCCCAAAAGCTCACAATTTCTAAGAATCTACATATAGACCACATAAAACTCACATAGAAGAAGGAAGACCAAAGTATGAATGCGTTGGTCCTTTCTAGAAGGAGTATCAAAAGTTTCAACCAGAACTCCCAAAGTCTAAACTGCCAGCCAGAGAGCACAAAGGGAGGGACTCATGTACCTGTATAGGGAATTGAGGGTGACCTTGTTAGACTTCAGTGAAAGTGGAGGGCCAAGGTCCCCGAAAGTTTGGATCCCCTACTGTGTGGGAATTTGAGAGCAGGGAGATGGGACTGGGAGGATGTTTGGAGTACACCATCACAAAAATTAGGAGGAGGGGGTATGGGATAAGGGATTTTGGGGGAGAATGAGAAAGGAGATAACACTGAAAGGTAAATACATATAATATCCAATAAAAAACCCACACAGATAAAGGATTTAAAAAAAAGGGAGTTTACTTATTTTAAATTAATTTCAAAAGTTTCTAGGAGTTGCAAATTGGCTAAGATCCTATTTTAAGCTCTCCACAAAAGAATTTAAATCTCTGTTCAATATTCTCAAGAGAGAAGTAAACCCTAACTTCCTCAACAGTTAATTGACAAAAGAGAGGTAATCTCACAAAAAGTAGAAAAAGCTATTTCTAATCGATATATCATATAGTCTGATTAATTGTCAGTGGTGCTATAAAAGTCCTTTGACAAAAGATTATTAATATAGATTTATATATACTTAAATAAGGTCTTCATGACTCTCTGAGTGTGGAAGGAGCAACTGTTGGTGCTTCTACCCTGATTTTACAAGAACTCTGAAAAATTGGCTTTAAAAACAAAAGTGAGGGAACGGTACCCACTCAGAAGGAGTCCCCCTGAAATACTCTCCATCATGCCTTGTTCACTTTTCTCTCTCTAAAGCTGAAAGCTCATGGCAAATCTCTTGCTGACCATGTTGGTGACCTCGGGCACCACCAAGACCAACAAAACTTTGCCACAGATATGGGGAAGGACCCTCATACCAGTAAAGGGAATGCTCCAGACCCAGTTCCCTTATGGAGCCGAGGACTGATATGCCTGTCCAATACCACAGAAGGCACAGCTAACCGGCTACCACAAATATTAGTGAAAAAAATAGATACCCTCACAAAGCCAGGCTCAACCATAAATACGATGAATAACAATTTACATCCAGGGAAGAGAAATCTCCCTGAGAATCCCCTTCTTTTTTCTTTCCAGGTAAAAATGAATCACCTGTGATGCCTGCTGTTAGACGTTCTAATCCAGATGGGCCAGAAGCCAGGATACTCGCCCATACCCTCACCCCCTACCTTTTCCCACCTGTACAAGGTACCCTGAATCTTGGCAACTTCAAGATCCTGCTTGGCAATTACAGATAGACTCAAAGCAGTGTACAATATCATCTGAAGAATAGCAGGGAGACCATAACTCAAGCAGTGTACCATATCTTCTGAAGAATAGCAGGTTGCAGTCCTCCTCGCCCCCACGAATAACTAGGACCTGCCGGTCGGGTCAAGTGGCACCCAGACGTGGGGCTCGAGGCACGGACCCCTCCGGACGGGCCCTCATTGAGAGGATGTGTGCACGACATCAAGATTGAGCGAGACAGAGATGGTCGCCCGCGACCTGTCGTCCACAGAACCAGGTTGATGATGCCATCAAGAAGACGGTTGAAGTTCATTACCATCAGCTGAAAATTGAAGAGGATCCAGAAGTGACTCCGCAGGAGACTGACACAGCTGCCAGCTCCCCTGCCTCCCCCTACGGTCGACCCCTAGACTTCCACGCCCTCCAGAAGGGTTCCTGGTATGCCTGGCTTTGCTCTCGTTTCTCTCGCTAGAGAGCTTGGCCTCTTGATCACCACAACAAAAATTGGCTTTTTCCTAAACCAAGGCCGCCCTTGATATGGCCGCTAACATTGGGGAGCCTTCCTTTATGACAATATTACACCCCAAACTGACAAATTGTTGGTAACTTGAACATTTACAAGAGACTAGGATGGCTGTGAGTTAGCTCAATGACTGGATTATTGTAGGTCCACTTCCCAGGGGCCCACCGAATGCAGCCGAAAAGGAGTGCATGGTGCTGGGAGTGGGTGCAGCCTACATGGCCTAAGACAGGGCTCTCACCCTCCTTTCACCCACATCGGAGTCCCTTGACGTTGCCCATCGTCGAAAGCCTAAAGCCTTCGACCATCGATGTGACTCGTCTCACATCAGTGTTTTGGGGTTGTGAAGTTGTCTAAGACCCCCCCACACCCATAATTAGACATCAAAATTCAAAATTCACATAGTTGGGACTGATCATAAGATGCCTTCTCTAACTAAACAGAGAAGGGGGAGATGCCAGAAGCCAGGACCCTCGCCCTTACCCTCACCCCCTACCTTTCCCCACCTGCACCATGTCCTCTGAAGCTTGGCAACAGAAAGATCCTGCTTAGCAACTGCAGATAGACTCAAAGCAGAGTACCATATCTTCTTAAGAATAGCAGGGAGACCATAACTCAAGCAGTGTACCATATCTTCTGAAGAACAGCAGGTAGATCATAATTCAAGGCAGTGTACCGTATAGACCATAACATGTTTCAAGGCACAGGCCAAGAAGATTTTGTACTTTTCCACCACCTGGTCCCTCTTACCCCCTCCCCTTGTAAAACATGCTATATATAAAAGCATTTCATGGTCAAAAAAAAAAGAAATTAAAAAAAATAAAACAATGGATATACAAAAAAAAAGTAGTCTAAATCCACCAATTCAAAGGCAGTTTGGAAGTTACTGGGTAGCTACAAATATTTAAAATAAATTATGTCAGCTATGATTCAGACATTTGAATGAACCAAAATCTGATTCCACTTCTCTTCCCACTTTTCTGTCTTTGAGATATCCTTTACTAGTAATACTTTGATGAATGTAGGTAATAGTTAAAGATGTTGAAAAACTGGAAAACAGAGATTAAACAATTTGGTTCTGTGTGATGCTAGCATAATTCCTCCCATAAAACAAGGACGTGGATCTCCTGGAGAAAAGAAAGAGGCATAGGTGTAATGCCATAAACAATAAATGAAACTTAATCCAGGAATGGTTTCTTTGTGAGAATTGCCCAGAAGAGAAATGTGGAAGAGGAGAAGAAAAGGGGAGAGGAGAAGAGGTGATGGGATAGTCTACTGGATGGACAGGAATGTTAAAAGGTTTCATTTGTAAAGCTAGATATTTCCTGCATGTGGACACTCTCTGTCCAGATTTACCCTGAGGCTCTCATCTAAAATTTAATATAATTTTTCTTGTAGCTTTGCAGTTTATAATTGGGATACATTTAGCTCCTACATTTTTCTCCTATTGGGAATATGACATGTCCAAATTTATGTAATAGGTTTCTTTAAAAAAATGGAGAGGTTTGATGAAATACATAGAACCATAAAACTTATTATTCTTAGGGAAAATTGCATTTATTGTTTGTCCAATATAAAATGTTTAGCTCTGAACACATACATGTGTGCAAATAACATATGGATTGAGCAGATTCTATTTTATATATTCAAGAAAAGGGGCAGGGACATAGGATGTTTAAAGGGATGGAAGAGAAATTTATTTAATTATATTATAAACTTAAAGGCTGTCAATTTATGGTTTTAAACTTTAGTGACAACTTTAGTAAAATATTCTTGACAAAATCAGGATTGTACCATTTAAGAGCAGAGTCTAGCATCTTATAAATTTCCTTATAAATTGTTATGTGTTAAGAAGTAAATATTCCCCTTTAGCAAATTAGTACAGAGGAACAAATTTCCACTATTTGCACCTACAGATGCAGGCTTATTATTGGCATATAATATCATAGTATTTCTCATAATTGTATTTGTCAAATCTTCAAAGGATATTGTATTGCTTTAAATAATATCTCTTAGAGTCATGTTAGTAACCTCAAAAAAGAAACTCTGTCCATCAATATCTTTCCTCTCCTATAATTTGTAGTCATAAAAATGCAAGTGTGTGTGTGTGTGTGTGTGTGACTGTGTTGAAAAAAATATAGATTTCTACTACAGACGATTTTATCTTTAGAACCTTTAAGAAATGAGGCGTCTCTCACCAGGAGGCTTATCTGTGGAATGTAGATTATTGTCTTATACATCTACTAAGTACACTCCTTTTAAATGTACTTATAATTTTCTATATATGTTGTATTCAACCAGAATCGCTGACCCATAGGGTGCTTGTCAATCCCTGATAAAATCTTTTCATTTCAGAGTAGTTGGAGTGAGATTTAAGAGCTCAGAGGTAAAGGCTGAGAAAATTAACTAATTTTGGAAAAAAAAAAAAACAAGTGCGTTCAAGTGTAAGTGATACCTTGGTTCCATGCAAGGAAGTTGATACTAATTTCCTTAGAGAAATGCTATCAACTACTCACTACACAAGGCGATGGTATTACTTAAATGGGATCTTCATTTAAATAATGATCTCTATGTACATAGACAATGTTTAGTAAGATAGACATGAAATAAAAATCAATCAATCCATTTGATTGTTATTATTGTTGATTTCAGTGTAAAATTCCTAGAACTGTATACAGTTCTCACAATTGGTGCATATGACTAAAGGATATTTTCATACCTCAGACCAAGGGAGTTTTCATCACATCTCTTGATGATACATTATATATTCACTGGCTCTGAAGCTATTGTCAAAACTTTAAAATGTTACTCCAAAAGGACCGATGGGAACATTGAATTAGGGTATCCACTGAACACAGCAAGTGAAATTTAATTGTTCCTGTTGACTGAATCTTTTGATTTAATAATGTAATGGTCAGTGATTAAAGTCATTTACTTTGATGAGATTAAGTAAAACTTCTTTCTTTCTTTCCTTCTTTCTTTCTTTTTCTTTCTTTCTTTTTTTTTTGAGACAGGGTTTCTCTGTATAGCCCGGGCTGTCCTGGAACTCACTCTGTAGACCAGGCTGACCTGGAACTCAGAAATCCACCTGTCTCTGTCTCCCAAGTGCTGGGAGTAAAGGCATGCACTACCACTGCCTGGCTATAAAACTTGCTTATAACTCTGTATCACTCTTATAACACTTAACAGAGTAGCTTTGTTTATCATCATTTATCAGACAGAAAGTATCTATATTTCTAAAATCAAAGCATCTAACTTGTGTACTTAACTTTTACACATTTGTCAAGTCAAGGAGTAGAAGGATGTCTAATATAGCATGTGCTATTTCTACTTGATTGTGATAAATGAGTTAACTAAGAGTTTTGAGTTCCTTTGGGAAAGACAGTGGTGTCATAGATTATGCTTTTCTCTATAATTATATTATTTTAATCCCTTTCAGATAGGTTATTTCACAATATAATTGTAATTTTAAAGATTATGAGTGTACTGTACAATCACTTTAGATACTTCTAATCTAACAATTAAGGATTTAGTACCCAGCACAAATGATAACATTTTTGTGGTGTATTCCTTACTAGCTAGAGTTATTAGGAAAAGTAACATTTCCAAAACAGATTTCTTAGTCATATCCACATTTTTCTAGTCTACAAACATATTTGTGTGACAATTTCTTCACTTTATATGAATGTCTTCCAGTATTTTTCTTTCCCAGCAACTCACTCACAGTGCTAAATAAAAATATGATTAGAAACTAAACATAAAATTTTGCAGGGTTTGAGTCAAGGCTCAGTAGGGTAAATTCTTGCTGTATAAGTATGAGGACATAAGTTTATATTCCTAACAGTTATGTAAATTCCAGGCATAGAAATGCATGTCTTTGATCCAGGTGTGGAGTGCTATAAACAAGAGGAACACGTGATCTTCCATGGCAGCATTTTTTTTATGAAATTAATCAAAGAGCCTTGGGCTTAATGAAAGACATTCAAAAATATTAAAAAGATATGTATAGATTGAAGAATACTGTTTTTGTCTTCTGGCCTCTATATCTATTCTCTATACTTAATACCAAGTCATTAAGTACATACATAACTGTGCACAGATATATATTCATTCATAACACATACACACACACACACAGAAATACAAAAATATACCAGATTTTTAAAAATTAATTAGTGAGGGATCTTACATCAGCTTTAAAAAATGTATTCATTTCTCATGTATTACATTCTGAGTACAATTTTTCCTTCCTTCTCAGTAACTCCCTCATTTACTTCTCCATTTCTTTTCACAGAAGTGTATGCTTCCCATGAATATCAATGAAACATGATATCAAGTTGGAATAAGACTAGGCAACTTATTCACAGCCATCATAAAGCTAAGAAGTTTATACACTAATTAAATTTCTAATGTGATTGAATTTAGAATTCAACATGGGCCTATATTCCTATATTCTGTACCTTTCTTCTGAGAGGATGCTGTTCTTTTTCTTCAGTTGTTTAATGGTTAGTAGAGTTATTCCTTGTTTCTCTGATGTATATGTCTTCAAAAATATTCCTAGGTATATGAAAATTTTAACTTTTTTTGTATAATACAGGCAGACATTCATGTTCTTCTTTTTTTAATATTTCAGTGAAGTATACTCCATAATGTATTTTCTTTGTGTTTTAAGTCTTTGGCTTCAACACAAGTTTGGTCTGAAAAAAATTTCAAATTGTTCTCAGCTCACACAAGCCCCAGACACAACACCAGCAGCCCAATGAGTGGAGCTTTCTTCACATTCCTTTGAATCTTTCTTATGCAATACCAGTGACATCTCCAGAGTAATGAAAAACTACCAAACAGAGAAAAACATTTTTCACTATGAAACATGACATTTAAATCTCGAGTAAGCCTGCACACAGCCATCTGAATATTTCTAGCTTCTTTTAACTTCTTTATATATGTCTAATATCTCTGCTGTCTACAACTAATATACAGAAACTGTTTTTCCCAGGAGGTACCAGTCTTCTTGTTTTTTTGTTTGAAGAAAATACTTCCTGTGATACTTATTTTCTGGAGTTCAAAAACACACATCTACAGGTATTCACATGAATTATTGAATGTTCTATGTCTAGGTACTTTTCTTGTAATCATTATATATTTTGGGTTAATTTTTAAAATACATTTCTAAACAAGCATTGAATATTTTACCAACTAATTTGAAGTATAGGGCATTACATTATTTGATATTTTTGTTTATTTTTGCTTAAGTCATTTATTTCCACAGGTACTAAAATGCTTCTTAAGATATGTATTTTCTCTTAATTAAAACATTTACTATTTTGATATGGAGAGATGGCTCAGGGGTTAAGAGCACAAATTGCTCCTCAAGAGGTCCTGAGTTCAATTCCCAGAAACCACATGTTGGATCACAATATCTGATGCCTTCTTAAGATGTGTCCAAAGACAGTGACATTATACTCACATATATAAAATGAATAAATTTTTATAAATGAAAAAAGACAATACAGTTGTAAAACAAAATAAGTATTTCTTTTTTAAAAAATGTTTTATTTGTTTACATTCCAAATATTGCCCTATCTCCAAGAGTTCTTCACCCCATCTCCCCTCCTTTTACCTTTCAGAGGTTGCTCCACCCACCCACCCACACCTCACCCTCATATGCTCTTTCAATTACACTGACTTAAATATTAACCAACAAAAAATTACTGCTTTAACTGAGAAAATAATAAAAGCATTCTCTTGAAAACCCAGAAGAAAAATGTATTTGCTGATATATGTATTATTAACATGAAGGAATGTAAGCATCAAATAGAACAGTGAAGTGAAGTTTTTGGTTTCTTTGAAAACTCAGTTGTGTCACTGGCAACTGACTTATTAGAGGATATTTTGGTGAAGCAGACACAAGAAAGGGCATGTGATGTTTTGATGGAGTGGACATTTGAGAGTTCAGTTAATGTTTGGAAAGAGTATAAATGGAACCCATAAACATTGAGAGCTACCTCTTACTAGCAACACCAGGCAATGACTTGCTGGTCTTCACTGGTCTTCTTTAATCTTTGCTGGGCACGCAATGTGTTACTGCATGATCAGTGCTTCATGCAGCTCTTTGCTGGGCTTAGTTCCTTGCTGATTTTTGCTAGTATTTGCTTCATGTAGTCCAACTGACTTCTGAGGTCTGCTGACCCTTCCCAGATACAGCAGAGAGTTGTGGTTTCTGCTGGATGGAGCAGTTGCCACTTATTTGTGTTTGGTGTTTTTTATTGGACTGATCTGTTGGTATCCTGACAATGAAGAGCGAAAATACTAAAAAAAAAAATCTACTTCTAAACAGGCCTA
This sequence comes from Grammomys surdaster, assembly GCF_004785775.1. Classification (NCBI taxonomy): domain Eukaryota; kingdom Metazoa; phylum Chordata; class Mammalia; order Rodentia; family Muridae; genus Grammomys; species Grammomys surdaster. The sequence continues at coordinate 6,248,907 of NW_021620995.1, forward strand.
CAAACTCATTTTCCTATTAACCTTCTTTGTAGCCAATTTGTAGTCTGTGGGTTAGAAGGGAAGTTGAAGCACTCAAGAACCCTAAATAAAGTAGGATTTAAAAAATCTAAGTCTACAGAGCAGGCTATATTTAGGAATAGATAGATAGATAGATAGATAGATAGATAGATAGATAGATATGCAATAACCATTACTGTAAATTTTGACCATTAATTGAAGAAAGAAAGGGGGGGTTGTATGGGAGATTCTGGAGGAAGAGGGAAGAAGTGTAATAATATAATAATATAATAATGAGAAAGATAAAAGAAGCAATTAAGATATTCATTTCAAATATTACAATATTAACTTAAATAATGTAAGAAGTAAAGGGAAATCTTATGACTGACTTAACAACTGTCACTTATTTTTCCAGTATTTTCGGGTGCTGTGAACAGAGTGTACTAGCAAGACTTCACTTTCAAGCCTATACTTCCTTGGCTTCTCACTGTGTGACCTTTCCTACAGGGTGACAGAATGCTCCTTAGTACCAGTTTCTTTTCTAATAAAATAGGCTTAGTGGATTAGGTTCCTAGGTGAAGAGCTCATTTAACTCAAGCAATTATTAGAAAACTGTTTCTAAATATGGTCATTCTATGGGTAGGGAAAAGTGGACTTAAGAGGCATTCTTGCCCTCGAGAGCAACATACAAAACTCATTCAGAGAAAAGTACTTCATTTTAAACCATTAGGAAAAGCACAATCTGAGGAATATGAGCAAGTTTAAAATCTTGCCAGATTTGTTGTGAGCAAAAATAAAATTTACTAAATGTGTGAAATGCATGCAATCATTTAAAACTTCCATTTTCAAATCAATGTTTTTGTAAGCTTAAGAAAAATTTGAAGTTGCCATAAAACTTAGTTCTCTATTCCATGTCTTTGCTTACTTTATTTCTGAAACTCAGCTCAAAAATGTGTGTGTGTGTGTTTCTTTTTAGGGAAATGAACTTCATAGACCATTATAACTAAATCTACAATTATACACTTGCCTGCCCTTTATTCTTCTATGGGTTGCAATTTTGAATTTCTTGAGAGAAAACAACACTGCAAATGTTTATTAGAGCTACCAATTCTCTCTCTGTGTCTCACTGTCTCCTTCTCTCTCTCTCTCTCTCTCTCTCTCTCTCTCTCTCTCTCTCTCTCTCTC
>NW_021620995.1:6250098-6300379 GCF_004785775.1 Grammomys surdaster
CTCTCTCTCTCTCTCTCTCTCTCTCTCTCTCTCTCTCTCTCTCTCTCCCTCCCTTCTCTCTCTCTTATGTCTACTGATTTCTTTGGGTTAGTTTATAACTGTAGTCTGTAGTCTCTGTTTTATCCTAATGTTGTCATTTCCATTTCATTTTCATCAGAAAAGGATCACCTAAATTATTTTTGTCTCCAGATCATTAGAGCATTTATCATCTTCATTATTCTTTCAAAACTGCTCTGATTATTGTTTCTAATTGTGTCTATTTTACAAAATGCTATGATAATGGCTCTGCTGTTACCTTTCTTAAACATCCTTCAAGCAATTGGGGTGAACGATCATTTTTCCTGAAAATTAATATGTTCTGTGTCTGTGATTTGCAAAACAACTTATTTTGCTTTCAATCCTAGATTCATTTATAGTGACATTTCTTCTTCATTTTCTGTTTCTCCCAACGCAAATGTTTGCATTACCCCAACAATCAGTGCTTCAATCTTTTTCCATTTGCACTCACTTTTTACATCACCTTAAAGACAGACATTTATACACCATTCATTGGTTGATGGAATTAGCAAAATGTTTCTCATCTCTGATCTTACTATTTTAAATTTTTCGTTGGAGTCAAAGCAGCAAAATCAAAATAGTATGTTATATTTCAGGAATATGTGTGTATAAACTTATATGAATGCAAAAATTATTAGTGAAAAAAAAGGTCTGCAGATATGAAGGAGAGCAGGAGACGTTTGTAAGAGGGTTTAGAGGAAGGAAAGCAATTAATAAAAGTATACTTATCTCAAAATTAAAGACATATATAAATAATGCAGGCGATACATAAAAGATAGTATGCCCATGTCTAAGAATGCTCTCTTTTAACCCAGCTCTGATCCTGTTTCAAGAATCAACATCATGAGGAGTAATGGTATTATTCTTCCGAATCAGAATTCTCTCTCTGGGTGTATCTTGTCTCTTTCCCAGTATATAAATATTTAGCTTACTAGGAAAATCAACAATGTTCATGTTTAAAATGAATCTAGAATTTAATATCTTCTAACCAACCCCATTAGTATTATCCTGACTTTATAAAACTGTATTGTGTTATAAATCCTATGTATCATCTTTTAATGGCAGTCTCTCTACTATTGATTTCTTAAATCTGTAATTGGATGGTGGTCTCTTTGTAACTAAAATATTCCTTTCCATGAGAGAATTCCCATGAGATCCAAGAGGTACACAATAATCTGACATGTGTGGGAATGTAAAAATTTCCAAGAGTAGAAAATGTCCCTAAGCATTTTAGAAACATTAAACTATACTGGGACTGGGGGGGTGTTGGTGTCTATGAGTAGTCAAGGTGTGGAGAGAAAATTTCTCAGGCACTGACATCTGCCTGCATGTTGCATAGAGTTCTAAGGTAACATCTTTCATGAGCCACATCTCACAATGAGACTGGCATTAAAATGATGCAGCTTCTCTTGAGTATCCCCAGTTTTATACATAACTTTTCATCAATGTTTCCTTCTGTAATGCTAGTTAAAACATTTAGTCCTGAAATCATAAATGCAACTCAGATTATAGAAAATAAACAGGTTATATTTAAGATTGTATATGATTGTATACATACATATTTGTAATAAGAATACTGCGTAAATCTAGTTCAAGAATTTAATAGAGAGCAAGGAAGAGTATATGTGAGTATCTGATGTAAGTACATTGTAATCATGAAAAAAAAAGAAAAAAACCATTGGTTGGCTAACTTAGAATTTCTCTCTTTGTTGTTCATTCATTTTTGGTATAAAATGGGCATGTGTGTGTGTGTTTGTGTGTGTGTGTATTCACAGGCACATGAATCCTGCATTTCCTCAGGAATTAGCTGTCACAGCACATTTAATACAAGACACAGATTTGCCATCTAAGTACGTTATCCTAGCTTGCTAACATACACTGACAATTGTACACTGGCCTCACATTTTCCTCCTTAAACTGAAGAAAACTTTATATTTCTTATTTCTTAATTTCAAACAAAACATATACTATAGCTCTTCATGATTTTGAAACATAGATTTAATAACATTTTCTACATATTTTGTGATCAGTTTGCTCAACATTTGTTCTTTATTAAATAATTTCTATTTTGTATTCACTGGAAAATCTCTTACATTTAATCAAATTTTTTACTAAAATTCTATCTTGTTTAAGCATCTCCGTATATCCCTATGTAAAACAATGTGTATCATCTACTAAAACAACTACACTTAAATATAAGTATTGAAAATATTAATGTTCAATTATATGAGAAAATTTTGGACATATGCACAGAGTTCAATGTAATGTATGAGAGTAAATAAAATAAAACAATTGATCAGATGAAATAATGTTGATTTTTTTGTTTTAATATTATTTTTATTCTTTCAGTAAACCTATTTGTCAAAAGTAATATTTTTTTGTCTTCAACTTCTTTAATATCTAATGTATAACTTTTACTATAAAGGTATCATTTGGGCATTTCGACAGCATATTAGTTAATGAAAGAGTGCATTCTGAATAAGTATATAAATACAGATATTGCTATAGAGGTAAATGGTAAAGCGAGATACTGCATTCTGTTAAAATATGGGAATAACCTTTACAAGGAAACAAAATTATAACGGACATTCACTAGTATTCCCATTTGGTTTTGTGCTTTAAAATAACGAACAAAAAAATCATCAGATTTTATCTTATTCAAAAATATGTAACTAAAATATGCATTATTTTAATAATTCAAAGTATGAAAATACCTTGTTGCATAAGCATTGATCTATTTTTAATTGTAAACAAAAATTATGTGCTATTTTTGAGACTTGATTTAAAAATTGAAATATTATTAATACACTTATGACAATATCTAAATAATTTATACTTAAAAACAACTTTGAAGTGTTACTGTAATATAATAAAAGTTATACCATTATGAAAAATTAATTTTGTATTCTACTTTTTATTACATTTGTTTATTTACATATTTGTGTGTTTATGTTTGGGGTGTGATATGTTGAATATTGGCCGTGGAGATAAGAGAAAAACTTTCACATTCTGATTCACTCTTTCCACATGGTGATCTCAGAATGGAACTCAAAGTGTCTGTCTCAGTTGGCAGACCTAGATACTGAGTTCCTTATCTACTGAGCTATCCTATAGAATCTGTTCTAAATTAAATTATAAATAAACAATGGATAGAATTTAATTTTTCTAAAATTATTAAAATAATTTATTATATGCTTAAGAAGTTGAAGGTATCCCTCCATTTTGAATAAATAGATACGTACTTATAATCTCTTAAGCAAATAATAAAGAGACATTGTTTTCAAATTTATGCTATTACCTACATACCAAAACATAGTAGTAAATCATGTTAGACTAAAACTCTATGTCAGAATAAAAGTCAACAAATTAATGGCATGCTGTTTCAGGAAATAGTGCTAACAGCAAAAATAACTGGAATTCTAGTAACTATAACACTAGGTTCACTTCCAACAGGAATTCATTTTAACAAATGATGTTTCCTTATGTTTATATTGATAAAGAAAGTATCAATTCAAATAGCAAAACTTGGAAAGTAGAAATTTAAGTATGAATTTTTACCATTTTATACTACCAAAAACATCTATTAATTAGTAATTTCTTGGTAGGTCTATTGTGCAATAAACTGTTAGCAATATTGAAAGTTTATTAATATTGTACTTTGGGTCTAAAGTGAAAAAATACAGGAAAGCAAAATAGAAGAGAGAATTAGGGAAGCTCTTGAGGGTTAGGAGTCAGATAAGCAGTTCACAGCCTTAGTGTTGCTAAGTCCATTAAACACTCACATTGCTAGGTCAAGCAAATGGCACTTGCACATCAGCAGAAATTACCTCTAATAGTATGAAAAATAATCTCTGAAAATAGATTTGCTGGACTCATCCATTTTTCCACATTATAAATTTGCAAACACAGACAAAATGTGCTTGAAGTTATATGTTCATGTAACATAGAACATTGAAGATTCCCTCCATTTATCAGATTTTTATACTGATGGCTCTTTACTCATATATTTTGTTAAACTATATTTGAGCTTATTGTACAAAACCTAAATCAATATACTGAATATTTTCTTTTTAATTGGTTATTTTATTTATTTACATATCTAATATTATCCCACTTCTCGGTCCCCCCTCCATAAAACCTGCATCCAATCACCCTTCCCCTTTCCCTCCATGAGGGTGCTTAAAATGGCTATGCTAAAAGTATATTTAATATCAAGTATAGCCAATCTTGGTATCTAATAAGAGTTAAAGAATGACAGGCTGATCTGGCATTTGTAAGATCTTTTGTATATGGATGATGGCAAACTGAATCATGAATAGAAGACATTGCATAAAGAAGAAATTATATAAGTCAGAGATAATTTTAGAAGCACAGAATCATGAGATTCTTTGATTTGTAATATGCATATGAGGTAATTATGACAGGAACAACTGTGCAAAAATATTGTAAATAATATGATGTGAAATATTCAGATCAAATCTGGAGAGAAGCATCACTAAGGAGATTGTATGTAAAGAAATAAGAAATTAGTTGGAGAAATAAAATAGCTAATATAATGGTAAAAATTGCAGGGTCAAAGTATTTGAAACTGCTATTAACATATCTAGATATAGTGATTACTAAATCAAGATACTTCAGAAATATCATCTGTAATCTTATGATTTTCACAAAACAACAAATAATATAATTGGATTTACAACATGCAACCTACTGTATAATAACAATCGTCTTTTCATATGAAGACCATGACAGATCAAATTATTTCTGGAGAGTATTTATGAACTTTTTTATATTACTATATTTTAAAGTCTTTATACTTCTAAAATATCACAGAAATAATGATTTATTAGAAAAATCTGAAATTTGGAGGACAAATTTCTTCTTAGTGACCATATCTAGGGTCAAGTAAAATAGTATCGAGTGCACTTTCAGAGTACAAGAATAACTGCTTTAGAGAATCATTATCTAAGTTTTATATAAATAAAAATTGATTAAACACATACATGAAGACCTAATAGGTCTTAAACTTGCACTATAATAGGTGTTAAACTTGCACTATATAATAGACAAGCATCAGAAAATGATTACCACTGAATACCATTTATGCTATTTTATGAATTTGATGTCTACATTTAAGACAAACTTCATTAAGTAAACTACTAATATTTAATTAAAAATAATTAAGATCAAGATTTACCACATTTCATCTTATATCAGATTCCTCATTGATATTATTGTCATTTAAGCTATTTTTCAAACTTTTAAGTGTCTGAAATAATGAAATTTAATTTTAGTTATGATTTAGCATTTTGACAAAATAAATTAGCTATTATTTTTGATAAATATCTATATGATATAGTTCTGTTGATGTAAATGCTCTCAGAAAATAATAAATTCATTTACATATAATAAATTTAAAGTTATATAATTATGAAATAAGATTCATTTTAGAAAAATTAATTACTAAATTAAGTAAGTTTAGCTTAATCTAGATATCCAAAATAATGAGATGGTAGTTTAAAGCCCCTCTCCTGAATTTTGAATCTGTATTAGTGTTAATGTCTGTTATTGGTTGTAACTGTGTATATGTTGGTGTTTGTTTTATCTTGTGTCTATGTGTATCTGTCTGTTCTGAATTTTTGGCTATGTGTGTATGGCTATGCATATGTTTATATAACTAATAGCTCTGATCCATCTTGTATTAAGTTGCAAGGAAACCATCACACAGGATAGAAATGGGATACTTTACAGAAATTTTTTTAACGTTGTATTGCAAAGGACTCAGTTACTGAATTCAGTTGACCCTAACTGACCCAGATAACAAACATCATTGTTGATAAACTAATACACATTATTGATGCCTTCAAAATAGATGGTTCATTTTAGAAAGTTGCTTTCAACTTCTATATTTTTACTTTTGGCAAATTATACGAATGCACTTTCTGGATCCATCAAGGGCCATCCTCAGCTTGGAGAACTGCAAAAAAGACCACTATAAGTCAAATCATGGATCCAAGCTGAAGACCTGTATTTGGCTTGATGCAGTTTTTCCAGACTGTTTCTTTCTATCTGCTGCTTTTTCTCTGGAGATATCTCTGTCTCTATTCAACTTGCTTGCTAAGAGATCTCTCTAAGATGTCTCTCCATGTTCTGCATACTATTCCTTTTGTTTTGTTTATTTATTCTTTCTTTATTTATTTTTACAGTGCAGACTTTATCCCTCTCTGGGTCCACCCTCCAACTGTTTATCCGCATACCACAGCTCCTCCTTCAACTCTCCCCCCCCACAGCCCACCTTCTCCAAGAGAATATCTCCACTCCATCACCCCACCAGACCTCCCCACTCCCTGGGGTCTCAAGTCTCTCAAGGATTAGATGTTTCTTCTCTGACTGAGTCCAGACCCTGAAGTTCTCTGCTGTGTATGTGTTGGGGGCCTCATATCAGCTGGTGTATGGTGACTGGTTGGTGGCTCAGTATCTGAGAGATTCCAGGGGTCCAGGTTAGTTGAGACTTCTAGTCTTCCTACAGGGTTACCCTTCTTCTCAGCTTCTTCCAGCTTCTCTCTAATTCAACCAAATGGGTCCCAGCTTCTCTCCATTGGTTGGGTGTAAATATCTGCATCTGAATTTTTCACCCGCTTTTTGTGCCTTTTTGGGTAGTTAAGATAGACCTCTGTTTGCAAGCACAAACAGAATCAACAAGTGTCTGGCCTTGGGGCATCCCCCTGAGCTGGATCCCAATTTGGGCCTGTTACTGCACCTCCTTTTCCTCAGGCTCTTCTCCATTTTTGTCCCTGCAGTTCTTTCAGACTGGAACAATTCTGGGTCAGAGTTCTTTACTATGGGATGGAAACCCCATCCCTTCACTTTATACCCTATCTTTCTACTGGAAGTGGGCACTATAAGTTGCCTCTACCAACTGTAGGGCATTTCATCTATAGTCCTTCCTTTTCAGTCCTCAGAAACTCTTACCTCCCAGGTCTCTGGTACATTCTAGAGTGTCCTCCAACCTCCTATCTTCCGAGGTTATCTGTTTCCACTCTTTCTGCTGGACTTCATGGCTTCAGAAATTCCCTCCAATTCCTGATCATGTTCTCTTCTGCTCCTTGTTACCTTTCCGACCCAGGTTCCTCCATTCCTCTCTCCCTCCTCTGATTGATTTCTTCTCACCCTCAAGAGGAATTGAGTCATCCTCTCTTGAGCCCTTTGCTTGTTAGCCTTCTTGAGTTCTGTGGATTGTATCCTGGGAGGGGAGCAATGGCTAGATTATAAATAAATAGTTTTATTTAAATTACATTATCACACGAACATGGCTTCCATTCTCAGGAGCCATAGAGACTCTTAGAGGCTCATGCAAGGTGTCTGTTTCAGGAGCAGGAACATGTAACTGTGTCCCTATCAGGGCCACACCTGGCTTGGGATGGATCAAGGCAATGGGAGAGTCCATAATTTACTATTAGAGTTATATAATAATTTAGCCTGTAATTGTTGATTATATATGAAATTAAAGGAGAATAGGTTGTTTATTTAATATTCTCTTAAAAGCAGGTTAATCAAACAATTTAAGTGGTAGGATAGGAACCTTTGTAAGTGTTAAGTGACCTTGACATATATTATTAACTCTGGTTGTGAGGTCCAGCAAAAGTTCCTGGCTGTTAGAATATATTTAGATACATATTTTCGTAATATTTCACTTCCACACCTCTAAATATCCAAACTTTAAATATTATGAAACAGGATATATTTAAGTCACAGAGCTGTCATTTTCTTTCACTTATACTTCTGTTACAAAACAAAAATGTGGAAAGATGAATCAAGGATTAAGACTGATATGTGTGCTTACAGAGAACTCCAATTCAGTTCTCTGATAGTGGCTTACAGCTTCAGTTCCAGGAGTCAAGAAACTTTTTATGTGTACATATATGAAGCAAGAAAATCATGGACACACATGCAGGAAAACACCACACACATAAACTAAAAATAAATGTAGAGTAGTTTTAAGAAAAATATGAGAGAAGAAAAAATGCTGGAAATATATTCATAGCAGAAGCTTTGAAAAGTGTTTTATTAACCTAAATACTAAGAAATTTTATAAGATGTAATTTATATGAAAATATTGTTTTCAAGATTATCTTTAAAATTGAAAAAATATTTAGAAAATATTCCAAAGCCAGTAAGTAATTTAAAAATACAAATTCTTCATACAAGCTCAGCACAGCTATAGAACAGTTGCTCTATAACTCCTGATATAGCACACATTATATAATATAAAATCCAATAATGGATTTAACACAAATTAAACAGATACTATGAAAAATTAAACTTTACACTTTTCCTTTTTTTTCCTTTTATATTGGATATTTTATTTACATTTCTGATGGCATCCCCTTTCCCCATTTCCCCTCCCTAGAAGCCCTTTATCCAACCCCCCTCCTTTTCCTTTTATAACATTATAATTACATGCAAGTATTAAGGTCACTTCTAGGTTTAGGAATTAGCAATACAGAAGATGCAAATAGTCAAGGAACAGGAAAGACAATGAACACAATTAATAGTCAAAGAGCAAACAAGACAATAAACAAAGTTTCATGGACACGCTCTCATGATAACTATTTCTAAGGGCTTATCAGGATGATCAAAATATCTAAAACTACTTCGCTGTCCTAGCCCAAAGTCATTTTCAGGTCTGAAGCCTATTTTTTTGTTCTAGCCTAAAATTTAGATTCCTGTCTGAAATTAATTCTTTGTTCTGGCCTAATATTTAGATTCTTCCCTGAAATTACTTAATTATTCTAGCCTAAGATTAAGATTCTCACCAGAAATTATTTCTTTGTTTTAGTCTAATGTCAGATTCTTGTCTGAAGCCCATTTCCTTGTCCTTGACCAATGTCAGATTCCGGCCAAGTAGCCCATTTCCTTGTCCTTGGCCATTGATGGATTCCTGCCAAGCAGCCCCAAAAGCTCTCCCCTCCTTTTATTTCATAAATAAGACTGAGCCTCTCCTAGGTTGTTCTGACAAGGAAGCCTTCCTTACCCATCATGGAATATGCATTATAAAAAGCAACGCACTTCTGATTTATGTTAGTAAGGCTCTGTGAAGAATCTTCTCTGCTCTTGGCTTGCCAGCCTGCTAATTTCATAACTCTGTCTGGGGGTCCATTTTCAGTTTCAGGCCATGCACTTTGGCTGCCAGCTTATTGATGTAGTTAGAGACAAGTCCTAACACGATGGGCAGAAATAAAGTATTTCCAGGACACAAAAGGCTAGCAAGATCAAGCTATATATACCATTCTTGAAGCTTGACCAAAATAGAAATTTTGACCGCAGGTGATGAGTAATTTTATAAGCAGTATCTACTGCATCAACACTCAGCAGAGCAGCAGCATTCTTTAAATTCATAAGCTCACTATGCAAAGTTAAGACATCCAGAGAGGTGTTACAATTATGCCAAATTTTCTGCTATAAAAAATATAGGCGCCTGGAGTTGGTGGCACATGCCTTTAATCTCAGCACTGGGGAGGCAGAGGTAGGCGGATTTCTGAGTTTGAGGCCAGCCTGGTCTACAGAGTGAGTTCCAGGACAGCCAGGGCTCCATAGAGAAACCCTGTCTTGAAAAACAAAAAAACAAAAAACAAAAAACAAAACAACAACAAAAAAATAAGCATAGAGGACTTGCTTGAAAGGCATCAGAACACCTTAATTTTCTAACCCAGAGTGACATACTTTATAAATTTTATAAATAAATGACACACAAAGCAAATTAATGTCATGAATAGTATATAGAATAGAACAGTATTTTTCTAGAATAAACACAGTTTAAATGTACTATCTAATGTCTAAACACAAATAGTAATCCACAATTAGACAAGTCAAAGTAAAATGATAACATGACAAAAATATACATAAAAAGGGTATTTTATTGAAACATTAAGAATGATATTATATTATAATATATCATACTATGTACTATTTGTAATTATAAAGATATCTTTACAAAAGAGAGTATTCTTTAGTGTTTCACATTGGCATACTTATAATTTAATAAAGTAATAATATTTATTCATAATGTTAATGTGGCTTTATGTAAGAACAATTTTAAGACAATTGTAAGAAAGAACAATTTTATATTATTTTAATATGACTCCACTAACTAGTCTTCATGTCATAGTAACTATAGCATATGTATTATGATTTTGTATTCACTTCATTAAGAAATCTCTTTAGCTCATTTCTTATATTATAGTGTTATTTCTAAATTCTTTTGGGAAATTACGTACACTTATAAAACATTTTGACCTACAAACTTTAAAATTATATCAATAAATATTTATTTATTGTCCTTTTGTAATTGAGCTATTCTTAATATTGGGATATTAGTACTATCTCATTATAATTTATCATCTGGATGCAGTGGTTGTTTTGTTTTGTTTTTTTCTTTTTAAATCTTGTTTAGTTGGTCTTTGGAGTTTCTTTAAATCAATTATGCTTCTAGGAATATAGGCAAGTTATACCTTGATGAACTATGTACAATTTCCACTTGCTGTATAGGTTTTATTCATTCTGTCTTTTGAGATTCTTATAATCAGTGCTTAGAATGTAAAATAGGCAAAGACTTTAATTACTCATGTGCAATTGTGAAAGCTTATATTGAATTATAAAACTCAAAGAGTCAATGTTCTTTCTGCCTTTGAAATAGCACGTCTTTCAACTTAACATATTAATTCTCTGAAGTGTGGAAAAAACTAAGCAAAGCTAAATAATTGTGCACATAATGATTCAATGAAAATTTGAAAATATTTTGAGGTTAAATAATAGCTCTCAGAGGGAAGTAAAATATCTATATTTATACAATTTTAAAGAGTTATCAAGATTTATTTCTGAAACTTGAACATTAACCATCAAATAAAGTAATATACAGCATATGCTACATATGTATCAGAGAAAACACTGGTGCTCTTCACTCCAACAGAATCTCTTCCACTATTTTCTTTCAGATCTGTTTTTCCAGGAGCTGTAACTAGAAGAGTTGCCTTTCACAATTGCCTTTCAATGTCTATGGACCAATAGCTCAGTTCCCAGAAAATAAATGTCCAATTCTCCTATCCATATATGATTTGATCAGAATGAAATGTTCTTTTATAGAGGCTTTGAATTGTTAGCCTCTTACTTCCTCTTTCTGGACCTCCCATGTCTTAAAAGTTCTAATGTTAAAAACAATATTTTAAGTCTATTTCAGTGAATTTTGGCCAGGAGAAATTTCAAGATTGCATAAATATGTGTTATTCTGGTCATATAAAATAGTATTTTTTTATTAGTTATGCCTTTTCATGTGAAGATTTTTGTCCTAATTGGTATCAAGTTCATTATCAATATATCAATCAAGCCATTTTATTTTTATGATTTCTCAGTGATAATGTACATATATATGTAGCAGCATATTTTCCCCACAAGTTGGAAGGAGCTAAGGTGGAAGGAATAAGGAAAGAAAGAGGAGGAGTAAGGAGAGCAAGAGGAGGAGTAAGGAAAGGAAGAGGAGAAGGAAGAGGAGGCGTGAAGGAAGCAGTGATATAGGAGTGATGGCGAACCATGCTTGTATCAGGAGCAGTCCTGGGTAACAAAATATATCAAGGTTAGACTGGGACACACCTCTAATGGTGTGGGCATCTTGTTATTTGAACATTACCAAATATATAAAGCTATTGGATAATCTTTAAACATTAGAGTCTCATTTCTACTGGGTATTTTGTGGATGGCTCAGCCCAACCTTGTGGAGACAGTATGGCAGATTAGCAAAGGCATCTCCCATACTGGCGTCTTATGAGTGGAAGGGCCAGTGTCTCCCTGAGCCAGCAGCCTGAGCTGGCTTGTGGCCACAGGCCTTGTCCAGGTGGGAAGATGGCAGCTGAATAAGAACAAACAAGATCGGATGTTGCCAATTTAAATATCTCCATCAATATATATATATGTATTTGTGCTTACAGAAATATACTTCCATGAATTTAACAGAAATTACATGTATAAATTATTAGAACTAGTGATTGATGTTGGAAGACCTAGTCAAAAATGGGTGGAATCACACCTCCACAGGTGGTGTTATGTTGATACAAAAGCAGTTTGAGCAAGTAAAAAACAAAGAAGCAGCATTTTCCATGGCTTCTGCTTCAGTTTTTGCCTACAGATTCCCATATGGAGTTTCTGATCTGACTTCCTATAATAAAAGAGTACAAGCTCGAAGATGAAATAACCTCTTTCCTCCCAAGTGGTTTTTAATCACAGCAATAGACAGTAAAATATGATCTTACTAATAATACTATGGGAGCAGAGGTCAGGAGAGAAGCCCAGAGGGCCAAGAGAATGAATAGAGATAAACAGCCTCAGGAGGTGAGATGTTGGGTGATCCTCTAGAAGGTACCAGAGACCCTGGAGGTCAGAGACTCTAAGGACTCAATGGTGGTGATCTTATCCAAAATGCTTAACAATAGGAAGAGGAAACTTGAAAAGTTCATCGCCAGTAGATAGCCAGGGCCTAAAATAAAGGGACAGGATTAGTAACTCACAGTCAAAATTTTTGATTGAGAACTCTTCCTGTCTAAGAGTACTGTAGGGGCAAAAGTGGAGAAGGGACTGAAGGAAAGGCAGTTCAAAGACCAGCCCAACTTGGGATCCATCTCATGGGAGGGCACCAAGGCCGGACACTACTGTGCTATGTTGTGCTTACAGAGAGGAGCCTAACATGACTGTCCTCTGAGAGGCTTAATCAGTAGGTTAATGGGACAGAAACAGATATTACCTGACCATTGAACTGAAGTCGGAGAACCCTATGGTTGAATTAGGGGAAAGAAGCTGAAAAGGAAAACAACCTCATAGAAAGACTAGCAGTCTCAAATTACCCAGACCCCAGGGACCCCCAGAGACTATGCCACCTACCAGGAACATGTCCAGTCTGAAGACTCTGACAGAAACAGAGCAGAGTTCTGCCTGGTCAGGCCTTAGTGGAAGAAGATGTTGTTTATCCTAGAGAGATAGGAGGCCCCAGAGAAGTAGCAGGCTAGGGGAGGGAGCACCTTCTAGAAAGCAAAGGGGAGGAGGAATGGGATGAGGGACTGTTGGTGAGGGAACTAGGGGAGGAGAAATGATTGGAATGTAAATTTTAAAAAAAAGATTTTAATTTTTGGGAATGATAATATTTAAATTATTGTTTAATAAATTCAAGGGTTAATTATATCATAGTAAATTTCATTCCATAGTATAAGAGTTTCAAATTAATAAATGTATTTACTAAAATTAAATTAATCACTGTAAATTTCATAAATCAGATGGAAGAAATGGATTTTAATCTTTAAAAATCATGAAAATGTGCTTATGTCAAGGAATTTTAATTGAGAAGTAAAATTTTTGATAAATTTATTTTATCTTAGTTTTATAAACTTTAATATTTAAAAGTAAACAAATCCTCTGTATCCATTTATTATTCTCTCAAGTACTTATTCAATTAATATCCTAAAACACAAATGAGGAACAAAATACGTTAAGGTTGCTTTTGATAAAATCTAAGGGAATCATAATACTTTATACATACCTATAAATATATACAATACATATAAATCTAAAATGTAATTATAATTCTTGGTCTGGTAATGCTACTCTGGAGAGCCATAAACTAATTTACAAAAAACTCGAGTATCATGAGTATGAAACCAACATAGTTTTACCTCAGGGTAGCCTAAGTAACTTTCCAAACAATAGAGGCCATTGCTCTTGACCTTGCTTTTCTCTCAGAGGTTTAAGATGAGTCCATTTTCCTAAAGGCATTCTTAATATGCACAATTAGTGCAAAATACTCAAATTATTCAAGCTATATCTAAACTTAAAGCCCCATTCTTGCAGTGTAAATTCTGCAATACACGAAAGTACTAAGCAAGACATCAAAACAGAGAAGCAATCTTTAATTTTATCTCTCAAATAATATGTAACTGAAGGTACATTAGTAACACTCATACGTTTCCAGCAACCAACAAAATTTTAATGGTACTTAGGACCCACTCAACAGGAAAAATAAATTATTCCTGTTCCTAAAAATCTTCAGAACTTCCTGGAGTTAGAGAAGTCCTAGACATTAGAAAACAACATACTACTATAATTTTACTCCAGTTTAAACACAGATTTATTGTGTAGATAAGTTTATCTCTCATCATTTGTCAAGGAACTATCTCTTTGCAGAAAATGTAGATTATTGTAGAAAAACAAAATTTGTCACAAAGTAAATCAACAGATTGTGGGAAGTCCAGGCTCACTAGACATATTTTCAACACATTTCCTGCACTAAGATCCAGGACAGGAATAGAAAATGGCACATTAAGAGTAGAAGACCAGGAAGTATGTTTTGAGACATTGTTTCTATAAATGACTTCCTAATATGAGACATGAAAAATAAGAATACCAATAGACTTATCAACGTGGAAGAGAGGATTTCTAATGAAGTCCCACCCACACATAAGGAATGTTAGACTACTAAAGAGTACTGAGTTAAATGAGTTAAATTAGTTTCTTCCAGTGATAACCACATTGGTCAGTTGTCAGACACAAAATGTTTAGCTCTGATATTATATACACTTAAACAGCAAAAATTTGCTTCATCTGGTTATGCTTATGTTTTTACATCTATATTGAATATATATCCAAAACTCCTCCTCCATATATATATATATATATATGTAGAGAGAGAGAATAAGGTAATTACTGCATGTCTACAAACTCAAACTCATTCATTTTTTATACACCATATACTCTACTTTCTTCTTGAAAAATCATGTATGTATGTATATAAAATTAATTTGAGAGTGATATGGGGACACATAAGGGGTTTCAGAGAGGAAAGAAAAGGGGGAGAATTTATGTAGTCATATTTTAATTAAATAACATTAAATAAATAGTGTGATATAACATGAGAATTTACTCCTTTAATTTTTAAGTTTGAAGCATACTGAAGAACACATGCTTTTGCTGGGATGAGTTGTTTCAAGATTTGTTTCGTTTAACAGGGAGCAAAGAATAAGTACATCATTCCACTTCTCCCGTTTACTAAGTGGTTGCCTAGTGAGTCTAAATGTCTATGATTTTACCCCAAAATTTCAGTGACTAGTAAAGAAACAATGCATTATTTATATTCCTAACCTATTGAAGCATGTGCTGAAATATTTCCATAATCATGATTCTACTTGTATAAGCCTGGGACATGTCACAGACAGTTTTATGATATGTGACAGTCATCAAAAAAAAAAAAAAGAAAAAAATGAAAGAAAGAGAAAAAAGAAGATATAATGATGCCATCAGAGACAGCACAGAACCACAGGGGCAAATTTAGTAAGTTAGCTGTCAAAAAAGTAAAAGAAAAAGTAAAAGAAATGTCTTCTTTGTAATAAACATCAAGATTGTAATATATATTATAATTTTAGGTAACTTTTAAATTCTAAATATATTTGAGTTTTTAATTATTTCTAGAATTAATGTATCTTCATTTTCTGACATTTTATTAGTATTATAATTTTTATTCATTTTGGTCATATTTAATTTTCTTCCAAATCCTCTAAACATCCATCGCAAACATACATAAAGACTTAATATTTATATTTTAAATTTTATTTATGTTACAGTTTTTGAATATGACACAATTGCTACTTTTCTCTGTCCCTTCTTCCCTTTCAACATCATATAACTCTGCTTTCTCTGTTTGAAATGCATGAAATCTTTTTTTCTTAACTAGTGTATGTTTGAGTGTGTGTTTGCATGCACATGTGCACACTCATGTGTGTGTGCTTATAATTATATTAAGTACAATCTGATAAGCCTGTATAATATGAACAATCCCACTAAGCCCAATAAATGTTACTGGCTTGCTTTCTGGTGTGTGGACATTCAAGGAAACAGGTTAGAGCTACTAGGAGACATACCTTTAAAGAAGATTAACTTTCTTCCAGGAGCTACCAATTAAGTATAAGTCCCCAGCAAGTGGTGACATTTCATTGTACATGGTAGAATATCTGGTATGGAACTGTCTATTTAATAAAATTTAATACCAACTAAATAGAATCAACTTGAGAGATTAGTTGAATTTAATTAGTTGAATTTAATTAGTTGAAACTTGAGATTATTTCAGTATAGTTGTTTGAAGTACATTTTTGTGTTTTACTGGATATTTGCCTTGTTTGCATTTCAAATGTTATCCCCTTTCCAGATCTCTGCTCCGGAAACCCCCTATTTCAACCCATTAGCTCTGCCTCTATAAGGGTGCTCACCCACCCTCTCACCCACTCCCACTTTCCCACCCTGACATTCCCCTACACTGAGGCATCGAACCCCCACAGGACCAAAGGCCACTCCTCCCACTATTGTCCAAATAGTCCATCGTCTGCCACATATGCCATGGGTACTTCCATGTGTACTCTTTGGTTTGTGGTCCAGTCCCCGGGAACTCTTGACACTGTTTTTCCCCATGGGGCTGTAAACCCCCTCAGCTCCTTCAACCCCTTCTCCAACTCCAAAATTGGAGACCCTGCACTCAGTCCAATAATTGGCTTCAAGTATCCACCTCTGTGTTTGCTAGACTCTGGCAGAGCCTCTCAGGAGACAGATATATCAGGCTCCTGTCAGCAAGCACTTCCTGGAATCTGCAATAGTGTCTGGTTTTTAGGATGGATCCCCAGGTGGGGTAATCTCTGGATGGCCCTTCCATCAGTCACTGCTCCACACTTTGTCTCACTATTTCCTCCCGAAAGTAATTTGTTCCATCTTCCAAGAAGGACTCAAGCATCCACACTTTGTTCTTCCTTCTTGAGCTTCATGTGGTCTGTGAGTTGAATCTTGGGTATTTCAAGCTTCTGGGCTAATATCCAATTATCAGTGAGTGAATACCATGTGTGTTTTTTTGTGATTCGTTTACCTTACTCAGAAGATATTTTCTAGCTCCATTCATTTGCCTGCGAATTTCATGAAGTCATTGTTTGTAATAGCTGGATGGTATTTGATTGTGTAAATGCACGATGTTCTCTGAATACATTCCTCTGTTGAGGGACATCTGAGTTGTTTCCAGTTTCTGGCTATTATAAATATGGATGCTATGAACATAGTGGAGCATGTTTCCCCATTACATGTTGGAGCACCCAGAGAAACAAATAACCCTATTTAAAAAAATGTGGAACAGAACTAACGAGAGAATTCTCATCTAAGTAAACTCAATGGCTAAGAAACACCTAATGAAATGTTATACATCCTTAGTCATCAGGGAAATGTTAATCAAATGGACCCTTAGATTCTACCTTACAACTATCAGAATGACCAAGATTAAAAACTCAGGCGACAGCAGATGTAGGCTAGGATATGGAGAAAGAGGAACACTCCTCCATACTGGTGGTATTGAAAGCTGGTAAACCACTCTGGAAATCAGTATGGTGGTTCCTCAAAAAATTAGACATAGTATTACCTTAGGACCCAGATAAATCAATCTTGGGCTTATACCCAGAAGAGCTCCATGTTTGAAGTATATTTAATAGTTTACTACTTCAGATTCCATTTCCCAATTTTAGGTCACACAAATAAAACAGAAAAAGTAACACTAGACAAAGGCAGTTGTGTGCTCCCACTAATTGGTAAAGAAGAAAAACTGAAGGGCAAATTTTGGTGGTACAATGACAATTTTCCTTCTAACTTAAGACTTTTAACACTGTACTAATAAACAGCTTGATGGAATGTTGCACATGAACCTTATGAAGCAATAGATCTTACAACTGTACCATTCTAATTGAAAACAGTACTCAGGAATACCATTAAGACAATTACAAGTTTCATTGTAAATTAACAACTTTAAGAAAACTAATTTCCCAGAGAGAATTGTAGGATGATGCAGGCAAATATGTAGCATAATTGCAGTTTTGAAAGGATACATACCCTCTGAAGAAACATTTCAAGACTTAACATTTTCTAATGGTCCCTAAATTTCAATTAACTTTTTCAGAAGGTGAGAATTGTTTCTCTCTTAATAAAATCCCAGTGACTTTAGGAAAACAAATTTATCCTTAGTAGGTTTCTTGTTTTACTGTTGATTAAAAAGGCACTCTAACGTGTTGAGTTTGACATCTTTTAAGATGGAAAGGACCCACACATTGTGAAGAAAAGAAAGGATAATTAAAAGATTTTGAAATATATTTATGTGTTAAATATATACAATCTGGAAGCAAGGATAAACAACATTGTAAATCATATAGCAGGAAAGATATTGGATGTTAACACTCAGAATCTGACTAGGGATGTTGAACATTTCTTTAGGTGCTTCTCAGCCATTTGAGTTTTCTGAGTCTAGAATTCTTTGTTTAGCTTTATACCTGATTTTTTTAATAGGGATATTTGTTTGTCTGGTGTCTAAAATCTAGACTTCTTTGTATATATTGGATATTAGCCCTCTAGTGGATGTGGGATTGATAAAGATCTTTTCCCAATTTGTTGGGAATCAGATACCTCAGGCATCTGTAAGACTTAAATTCATATGTAACACAAACCCATACACACAGAGAGAAGGGGAGATGGAGAGAGAGAGAGAGAGAGAGAGAGAGAGAGAGAGAGAGTGAGAGGGAGGGAGGGAGGGAGGGAGGGAGGGAGGGAGGGAGGGAGGGAGAGAGATTACATAAATGAAAGTTAAATATATTCATTTTTATTTTAAAGATTTACTTCTTACTCAAGAGTAATATAAGCATCCAAACACCACAATCCATTATAAAATTCATGGTCCAATTTACTCTTAATTGTAACAGAGCACAACAATATATTTATAAAAAATGTGAGTTTTTTAGGTTTAGTTCCCATACCTTTAGTCTTTCATTGATTAAATATATTTATCAAACTTATTGGAGTTTTAGAATACATATACAATAATCAGATCAGTGTTAATCCAGCTATGTTATCTGTTTATCTATCAAGATCTTGTTGAATCATTATATCTGCCATACTTTATTAATAAGTACAGTAATTTAAGTAAGGCAGCGTAACCCCAAAGCAAATTAAATAAATAAAATGAAATGAAATAAAATATTATTTTCAAGACATGTAAGGTCATAATTCCTATACAAAACACCAGCAATTATGTGTTTTAAAAGCAGAGACACACACACACACATACACAGAGAGAGAGAAAGGGAGAGAGAGAGAAAGAGAGAGAGAGAGAGAGAGAGAGAGAGAGAGAGAGAGAGAGAGAGAGACTTGGGCTTCATAAATGGAAGGACTGACATGTCTAGGAATATTCTCAAAGCTTTACTACCCTTTTAAGCCAATTAGTATGATAAACATACTCCAAGAATACATTTCATAGACTAAAAATTTGTTACAAAAATTGATAATTTACAAAGTAGTGGTATAAACTAAGACTCATAGATCTCATGATTTGAAAGGAATGAAACATGTATAGGTGAGGCATATAAATATGTGGTATGCTAATCAAAAAGATGTTATTATAGCCAAATCTGTAACCCAGTGCCCTATTAGCAAAATTAAGATTGTCTCAAATGTCAATTGTTCTCCTATACCTACCACACATAGTGAATATTGAGTGCAACCTGCAAAATAGACATATCAACAAACGTGTAATGATAAATACAAGAGCAAACCAACAAGAGCAATTACTGGCAATACCAGTACTCAAAAATCTAAGAGGTTCCTTCGAGTGTCCTACCTTACAATTATCCAAGGTTTCTCTTATTTGTTTCCAGGACTTATATGCTATTTCTCTTCTCTGAAATATCATCCTCAAAACCTAGCTGCTTTCTCTGGATAAAACAGGATGTAGAATGTAGCTTTTCTCTCTGATATAGACACAGATGTGAATATAAATCTTACTAAGTATGTGCTGTTAGGTTCAAAACTCATGGTCCTTTCTGAAGAATGATCATGAATTCTCAAGGCTGTGCTCACTTTTCTGCAACAAATTAGAAGACCCTGATTTATGAAACTCTATATCTTCAAAATTCTTAGTATTACCAATGACACTGAACATTTTAAGAGGAAATACAAGCCACTATGACTTACTATGAACTCTGTCTAAATTAGAATTAATTACTCAAAGTTGTTTTTGCTGAAGAAGAATTCTGCAAATACATGCAGAAGTAAACAGATTGATGAGCAAATCTCATAAAATATTTGAGTATATACTATCAGATGAAGATAAATTGATAAGAACATTCTTTCCTTTGTATTATCAAAGTCAAAACTTACGTTTTCACCAGATCATAAGACAGAAAGTATGCTAATGAATAGTTTATAAATACTACCTGTTTTTCTTCTTCAAAGGCTTTATGTGTTTCAGGTGCTTAATTGTTTCACAGCCATTTATTTAAATTTAAATAGTAATTTAAGATGATTGCCATAGTGTAAAAAGCTAATAGCCTGTGGATTAATTTGCAAAATTGGAATGTTGTTATAAATAATTTACTGCAATAAGAATAAATAGACTAAATTAATGATAAGTGAATTTACATATTTTACATAAGACATTGGGGATGATTATGTAGAACATTCAATAATAAAGAAGGTTTGGAGGTGAGTGTAACTCAGTGATAGAAAAAAAACCTACCATGCAAAAGCTTCTTCCTTAGTATAAAGACAAAAGTGAACAGCAATATAAATAAAATAGAAAGGAAATGGAAGAAGGTTTGATGCAAAGACTTAAAAATCAAATACATAATCTCTTAGCCTCTTTTAATTTCTGTGGCATGTTATACCACTGTGAGTGAAAGTCACTAAACCAATGAACCAATGATCTTGTTATTAAACAATTTAAAATACACAGAAAAACTGCAATCACTCAATTTTCAGTAGATACATTCTTAGGTACAAATTTTCTACTATAAAACAATATGCCATCAAATCCACTTCTTAAGGGAGACATGAGGTAGTAATTATTTATTGTATGAAGAAAAGACCTGCACTTTAAAAATTGCTCATTTTCTTAGTCTTCTTAAGAAAACATTTTCTTTTTTCTGTGTGAAAGCATACCTTTTGGTTTGTTTCCCAACATACCTATTAATCTTTTGAAAATCAGATTAATGTGATTGCTTACACCTTTGAAATTTTTTGTTAGATTTAAAATATCAGTGAATACATCTTGCCTACAATGTAGTTCATATTAGATTCCCTTTTTCACTGGATCTTTAGAGATAAATGTGAAAGATTCAACTACATTAATGCATATGATACACTTGTTACTTAAGAGGAGTAAAATTCATTATCTCTACTCACAATGTTAATTAATTATTTGTTTGTTGCTCCATTTTGTCTTAAGATAAATGATGTTATTTGATCATGGTAAAACAAAACCCAGAGACTCATTCAAAAATGAATCAAGTTATCTTAAATTGAGTTAGATATTCCTCAATAGGGGAAAGTTAAATTATTTGAAATGTTGACCTGATATAAACTAAATATTTTTAAACAAATTAATTAACAGTAAAATATATTCATTGCTAAATTAATTTCTAAATCAACAGAGGATAATATAGAAAGCTGAATTTGAAATATATACCAAATACCAATAAAAAGTTCCAAGGCATGGTTTTCTTCAATGTTATTAACAAAGAGATGACCATTAGCAAATACCTATTATTAAACAGATTCTTTTCTCATACAATGGATTCTCAATACACTTAGTAGAACAAAAATTTTCAAGAAAAAATCAATCCTACTGTGCAGTAACATCAGCATTGTAAAGTGACAAATAAATCCTCTAGTGAAAGTTCCTGTGTGTATCCAACAATTATGCCCTTAGGGCATTATTCTGGGATGAAAGTAAGAACACCCAAAAAATTGTGCAGAAGCAGTTGATCCCATTCTACTATGTAGAGGAATTATAATCCAGCAGCAGGGCTTCTATGTCAAGAGATGGCATACACTGCTATAGGCCTCTGTGATCCAGTTGGAATACAGACATGACTTTATTGCAGATATTTAAAATAAAATCAGCTTGAAGAAGAAAGGAGCCATTTAACTGAGGGGTAGATAAAGTGAGTCAGAGAAATATTTGAAAGAATTAGTCACAGATAGGATATACTCAACTCTCATAAGAACAATAGAGAAAAGAGAAGCTATTTAAAAACAACAGGAGAGTCAGTCAGTTGAGAATCAATGTATTGAGTGCAGTGTACAGGAGTTGAGTTCATTTGTGAATTCATGCATCTCAATTCATGTCAGCTTAGGGAGTTGAAGACAGAGAATAAAAAGGATCTAGAAGATCAGAATAAATGGTTGATAATTTGTGGCCAAATAGAGCAATTCTTCAAGGAGCTGAGAGAAGCCACATTGAAAAATTGGCTTGGAGAGTTTAACCAGAACAGCTGAACTCAACCAGTCATCCAGAAGTCAGAAAGAACAAGAAAGGGTGAGCTTATGAAGCCATGTCCCTCCAAGAAGGCAATTACATCTGGTGAATAAAAGTTACTTTTAAGTAACTCTTTACTGAAAATCATGCTGTAGAGTAAGTATGTATCAATTTACAAATCAGTGAACAATATCATTTATATTACAGCTATTTCAGACTCAGGTTCTAAAACGAATAATAAAATATGAAAGATCTTCTGCACTACATGTTTAAATATAATTTTTTTGTAAAATTGGTAAATTTACCAAATTATTACATTAGGAAATTATGTTTAAAATTTAAAAGAGGACATTCATGATACACATAACTCCACTAAAGCTAGTAAAAATATTTACTAACTTATACAAAAAATGAACTAACTTGTCCTGAGAATGAACTCTTAACTGTTGATCTTTAGGTCCTATCTCTTCAGGCCCTGTCTGCTCTAAGTGAGTTTTGAAGTGTCCACCTCTTCAATATATTGGCATGCTTAGGTCGTCAAAAGTAGTTGATATTTCTAAGCCACTTTCTTTTCCTCATATATTCCTATAAATTTTGAGAGCATCCAAAAAGGGATCTTCTTTAAAGGTTTTAGTCAGTCGTGTCTTTACATAACATTTTGAATAAACAGAAATCATGATTGCATCTTCAAAGGACAGACACAGTCGTTCCAGTTATTGCTTCCACTGGTCCTTGAAAAATAGGAGAAAAACTCCAAGGGAATTTGCCTCAAGAAGGTCATTCACAGAACATTCATGCACTTTTCTCAGGAGAGACAAGATGGCTCCTGCCATGTATATACATAGAAACCTTTCCACAAATGACTTGCATTGTTGTACTCACCAAATAAAATGCATTATTCTTTGTGATCTGATATGAAGTTTTTCAGAGGTGTGATTGCATCAACATATACATGTCTATACAATAACACAGGACTTTAGTAAGATGAAAAAAACTAAATAATGTGATAGATATGTCAAGATGATTGAATAAAATTCAATCATTTCTTTATAACAATACTCCTGAGCAAACTAAGTTAGCAGGAAGATATATCAAAACAATAAAAATATGAACTAAATAATACATTGGTAGAAATCATAAATATAACATACATGAACATATACACACATAATACATATAAAATATAATATAGTATTTCATATTATATATGTCATATATTACACATTATAAAGTATGTTTAATCATGCATATAAACTTATCCTAAAACTAGTATCATATTAAATGTAAATACAAATGAACTTTTCCTGTAAACTCTGAAACCAAAACAAATAGTGATGCTTACTCTTCCATTGTTAATAATATAAGCCTTTAAATCTTACATAGAGCCAGTATGCAACAGAAAAAAATTGAAGCAACATTAAAACAACCACATCAAAAGAGGAATTTAACTTCCTCTATAAAGAATATACTTTTGACGTTCTGAGATTGAGAACTAATAATACTTAAGTATCTTTGCCAATGTATGTGTTAATCCCATAAGTTTAATTCCTTAACTTTTCTCATGTAGAAACTGACAAAATATCTCAATATTATATTAAAATATAAATTATATGCAGTGGTTAAAATAATTTAGAAAATTAAATTAATATAGAGTTATTATCTGACATCATGAAATTAAAACTAATGCAACATATGTAAAAAAATTGGCATTAGGACAATATGGAGATTAATTTTGTCAAGAGAAAGTTCATAAACCTACTCATACATATATGGTCAATTAATTTAAGACAAACATGCAAAGACAATTTATGAATAAAATAATTTTTCAATAAATTACACTGTAACAACAGGATATCCATATGGAAAATAATGAACTTCTGATCTTTTCTCAAATGAGTCGTTTAATTGAACCTAAACACACTGTATGCCTTTGTACAAAAGCTAAATCAAAGAGATGTGTTAGTACAAAACACAGAAAACAGTTTTGACATCAGGTTAGGCATGTATCACTTGGAAAATTTACAAAATATATACTAAAATACAATTGAAGTTTTGTAGTATCAAAGCAACAAAAAAAAAGTTCAGTCAGATCTCAGAATAGAGAAAATGAGAGTATAATATGTACAGAAAATATGTGCTATTTGTCAGAAGAATGTATTTCAGGATTATGTAAAGTACTGATTCTCAGAATAATTTGCATGGCCATTTTTAAAATGGCTGTCAGTAAATATATGATGTCTAATTTTCTCATTAATCACTTTAGTGATATTGGCTACAATATTAGCTCTTATGATTTTAATATATGAAAACACATGAAAATAAACTTGTGTTTAGGCACAGATTTTACATTTCTTTTTAACTGGAAATTAGAATCAATTTTCCCAGTTTCTATATTTTATTTAATATTTAATTTCTTTGCTTTGTACTTTCCATACATTTTAGATCAGTTGTTTTTCAGGGATAATGTCTTGATTCTGCATTTTTTGGAGTACCTTCATTAGGAGAACTAACAAATATTTAATTAATATGTCATTTTCAGGGGCAAATTAATGCAAAAAATAATAAAATAAGAATAAATTTGTAGGACTTGAAACTGAAATACATGATGAAGTTCATTTGGTCACTCAAAGCTAATTTGAGACAATAAAAATATTCCCAACCTAGTGATTTGTTTATCTTATCCTTTTAATATAGTAAGTAAGCATACTTAATAAATTTTAGGAAGTAAGCGGGGCAGTGGTGGCACACGCCTTTAATCCCAGCACATGGGAGGCAGAGGCAGGAGGATTTCTGAGTTCAAGGCCAGCCTGGTCTACACAGTGAGTTCCAGGACAGCCAGGGCTACACAGAGAAACCCTATCTCGAAAAACCAAAAAAAAAAAAAAAAAAAAAATTTAGAAAGTGTTTTAAAATAATTGAGTATTAATTCAAGCTCAAACATAGGAATTGGTAGAAGTACAATTGAGGCCAGGCCATGAATACATTTGTCAAATTAAGGATTAGACTAGGTTGAGTCCTGGAAAGTTGAGTTCAGATGAGTTTAGAACAAGAGATATAATATCATTCTTTATGATTCATTGTTCTCAAGATTTTCTACATCAGAACCAGTAGCAAAAATTAGAAGCTTTTAATTCACACAAAGGATAATAAATAAATATTTGAGTTTTTGGTGTCATAAAAGAAAGATCATTTTAAATTTTCTAAATCAGATTTTAAATCAGTTTTCTCAGGATACTAAGCTATATATCTTATACTTCAAATATGTGTATGATTCTGGTTCAGTGAAAGTATTGGCTGATATGAGCTCTGCTATGAGTTTTCAGTATCTTCTCTAATATGCTGTACTTGGTCATTTTATTGAATGATTTCATTCTCTTGTTACATTCTATTCTAATCTATCTATATTTTATTATGATGACTATGCAGGATGAACAACAAATGCTTTTAGAATTCATGGAACCTGGCCCATGGGTTAGCACAGCCATGATGATTGCACATTCATTGAGGCTTCACCGCGAGTAGGACTATCTATCCAGAGGACTTCATGCTGTTATGGAGTTCTGCCCTGATTATTGTCCTCATATACCTATAAACCTAAGAACTGCATTAAAACTCTAAGGGTACTCAAACCCCTCACCGGGCAGTATCTCTGTCATTCAGAACAATAGTGCTTGATCTCTTTCAGGCATTGCTCCTGGAGTAGATCAATGATTCAATCATCACCCTGGGGTTTGGGGGACTAGAGATGCAGATTGTCAGTTCTGACCTCCACCATTAGAAATCATTTTTAAAAATAAAATTGTTAGTGAAGCTAGGTTAAGATGTTTTTGCTACTGACTGGTTTTGTTGTAGAAAATCTTAGGGAACAATTTGAACTTCAGAAAATCACACACTGAATTAATAAGTTAGGGACTATTTTAGGCCAGGGAACAACAACAATGGCAGCACTGGCTGGCATGACTCTCAGTGAGGCTGGACTGATGATAATTGATGTCTTATTTCTATGTTTGTCCTCAGCTTCCTGATACAATTTAATAAGAATTACTGATGAGTAGATATGCATGTGGAGGATTTAAAATAGATATGACTGATTTTTATATAAAAGTTTAGATCTATGATTCTAAGATTCTTATAAGATTTCTTTTATTTTTTGCATTTATTTATTTTATTTGTTTACATTCCAGTCATTGTCCTTTTAAATGTAGATAATAATATAATTAATCCTTTCTTTCTAACCACAAATTGCTGCCTGCCAGTAAGATAAACTGGCTGAGAAAACTATCAGGCTTGCTAACACTTTTGTTAATCTACAACTCGTTGCCTAGTTACAAATGTAGGTAGGTTCTTGGGAATAATTTGTCTGGCTTTTGTGTAATAATAATGTTACTTCTTATAAATGTAGTTGAAAAAATACTGTTCTTTCCTAGTCATTAACTAGGAGAAAGTGAAAATGTAGTCATATTGTAATTTCATAGTGCTTGAAAGATTTAGCTTGGATATATAAGCCATAGGAGAAAGAGTAATGTTGTTGGAACATTGTTCCTTTTGTTCACCAAATATATATATATATAATCTAAATCAATTATATATATGTAGGTATATATGCAACTTTGTGAGCGTTTGTTCCTTCCACCCATCAACTATGTGCATGTGTATGTAAAGTTTGCATGAGAGTGTGTTGGAACTATGTTTCATCCATCAAATCTGTATGCGTATATGTATACATGTAAAACTTGTTTGGATGTGTGTTAGATCTTGCTCCATCCACCATATGTGTGTATATCTTATGTATGTGTAGGTATGAAATTCTTGGAGGCTTCTTGTTGGAACGTTCACACAACAGGTATGTGCGTGTATGTGTATATGTGTATATGTACTTATGTGTACATGTGAAACGCTTGGAACCTGCTTTCTGGAGCTTTTCTCTAATAATTCAATCTGTAAATGTGTATATGTCTTTCTATAAGTGTGTATGCATGTATGTATGTGTGTGTGCATGTATTGGTATACATGACATTATTGAAGTCTGCTTTTGCATTTTAAAAAGTCAAATAATATTTTGAATTAGAGTAACACTGACACACACATATATATTCTTAGACTTCTGATCTGTCCAGTATTATATCAGAGAGGATTCTTTAGTAATCAATAGACTCAGGTTTGAGGATGTTACAAAAGATGGTAATGAAATGGAAAACTTTCACAGTCAGTCTGTTGGTTTAGCAATTATATAAAGCCACGGCATCATAATACAAAGCTATTGTAATGTGCTGATACCAATGTCAGATGACACAGTTACACTATTGACACTTTTAGAAAGGTATAATATATAAAATTATGAATAAACAAAAGTATGTCCAGAAAGAGTAATGTTGTTGGAACATTGTTCCTTTTGTTCATCAACTATGTGTTCATAACCTGTATGTGTAATAGATATAAGAAATAAACAACCACATTATCAATTCATGTGCTTGCTCTAACTTTCAGATAGATTTTAAAATATATGTTGATTTACATGTACAATCTTACCATAAAAGAAAGACGGGGACCCTCAAAAATCAATTATTATCATTTCTCTAAACCAAAATTTCTATTGTATTCTAAATACTTATCACTATACCTCAGAAAATGTAGCCTTTAGCCTCATCAGAGAAGTGTGTTCTTTTTCAGCCTAAGGAGAGTATGGTCTAACTTTATAACTGTCCAAGTACAATGGTCTAAGGGACAAGATTAAGTTTATATAAAAGTTAGAGTGAGGAAAGAAAACAGAGAAAACGTGGTTATATAATAATTTCAAAAATACTACTTTTAAAATGAGCAACAGCTCAAAACAAGGAATTTTTTGTAGAGGAATCTCAAATGGCTCAGAAACAATTATAGAAATTTCAACACTATTATTCATAGAGAAAATGCAAATAAAAACTGCTTTGACATCTCATAGTATACCTACCAGTATCTCTAAAGTCAATAGCACATGTGACAGTTCATGCTGGTAAGGATGTAGAAAAAGGGGACACTTCCATTTCTGGGTTGAATATAAGTTCATATGGCCACAGAGAAAAACATTATGACAATTCCTTAGAAAGTGGGGAATTTATCTAACTGAAGACAAATCTGTGACAATCTTTGGTATATGCCCAAAGAATTCTTGATCATACAAGGTCACTTACTCAACCTTGTTCATTGGAGCTTTCTTCATAATAGCCAGAAACTAAACATGATCAATATGCTCCTCAACAGGAGAATGGATAAAAATATTGATATATTTACACAATGGAATATTGCTTTATATTAAAAAACTGACATCTTGAAATTTGTAGACAAATAAATGGAACTAAAAAATCATCTTGAGTGGGGTAACCCAGACCCAGAATGATGAATATGATATGTATTCACTTAGAAATGAATATTAGCCATTAAATGAATGATAATGATCAAGTTTAGGTAAAGAAGAAATGTCCAGAGAATGCAGGTACCTCACTAAGAGGGGGAAGTATAGTGGATTTTAAGGATAGACTGAGCAGTGTGAGGTTAGCAGCAGAAGAAGGAGAGTTATGATTGGTGAGATAAAGGGAGGGTGCATTAGAAATAGGTAGAATTGGAGAACATTTGTGGGTAGGGTAGAAACCTAGTGCAATAGAATCTATGAAGAAAGGTAATCCTAGTGAAGACTCCTAGTAATGAGAGGTATAGAGTCTCAACCAGCCATCTCTTGTAGCCAGGCAAGGCGTACAATGGCAGGACTAAGGTTACTTTACGTTGACTTGTTGGCCTAGGATAACACATGAAAATCATCAAACAACCAAGGCTGTTGCTAATTGAAAATATTGCTCTCCATAAACTGATAGACAGGCCCATTGTCAAGGACAGTACCCATAGAATGCACTGAACATGGAAAAGTTGAACTGATGCCTACATGGAGCCATTACAGCTGAATTCTAGTCTTGATATTAGAAGATACTTTGAAGGCTACTAAAAAAGAAATGTGGGCATCAACCTAACCACAATTCCTTTGACATACAATCTATCCTGCCTGAAAAATATACTAGGGTAAGGTGACACAAAACTTTTGGCAGTAGCCAACCCATGTGTGATTATATTTGAGGCCCATTCCATGAAAAGAAACCCATTATTGAACTGATTATGTAACAAATAACCAGAGACTGGACAGCCCAGACACCAGGGGAAAAAAATCAAATACTACTCTTCTAAACAAATAAATAAGCAAATAAATAAATAATTCTTCATGCTATTATGCTCTATTCATAGGCCAGTTCCTTATAATCATCATCAGAGAGGCTTCCTCTGACAACAGAAGAGAATAGATGCAAAGAACCACAGTCAGAGATTATGTAGAGCATGTGTCTAAATTTAAGGTCTCCGTCAACTAACTTCTATTGGGTTTCTGTGTTCAACTTCCTTATGATAGCATTTGCTTCATCTTATTATACTTATATTTTTATGTTTGGTAGTTATCTTTTAGAAGCCTATTGATTTCTTGTGATAGACAGAAAGTATGTAGATTTTCAGGGGAGGGGAGAACAGGGAAGATTCCAAAGAATAAACGGAAAGGAAACTATAATCAAGATATGTTGTAGGCAAAAACATTCTAATTTTAGTAAAAGAAAAAACTGTGAAAAAGAAATAAGGACATCAATAATATAACACAATAACATTTCTTGGCATATACACAGAATTCAGATCCTACTAATGTGATACTTGATTAGTCTTGTTCATTGACATTCTTCTATTCATAAGTATTAAGAAGAAAACAACTTAAGTGTCCTTGAACTGATTAATGTATAATAAAATATTGTACAGATACACAGTAGAATTCTATTCTGCTTTAAAAATTAAATCATAAAATTTGAAAGGAAATGGAACATATACAACTGGAAAATATATTGTCAGATATAACCATGACACAAATGACAAATATTAATTGTTCTCTCTTGTCTGTATTCTCTCACTATGAAAATGCCATATTTATAACCAAGGTCTTGTTAATTAAATGACATCTTAGTAAAAATGGTGAGAATATCTCTAGTGTACTTTATATCGATATGCATTATTGTTAGCACCCCTTTGGGGTGTCAAGTCCCTAGATGTTCATAATTTCTACCTCTTCAATGGTAATATTATTAGTTTAGAATAATAACATTAAATTATGTGAATTGATAAATAAGACAATAAATATCAATGTGAAATGTATATTTTCTGTTGGTAAATATAATATAGAAAGAAAACTTTTATTTATTCAGAGGACCTGCCTAATGTAGCTGTGGTGTTAGGTGAGTTAGAGAATTCCGGGTACTCTACCACACCAGTAGCTCTAAATAATTCAAAGGTTGTGATATTTTTCTGTTAGGGACCAGAAATAGCAGGCTTATTTGTGTATGTGTGACACTTCATTAGAAAGTCATGCTAAAGAATATAAAATTTTGAAAATAAATATTTAAATTTTATTTAATAAAATAGAATGAAAATCCTATTATATTAAATTTGGACAAACCAATTCCTCCAGAGTCTCCCTCCTCCCTTTTGCCTCTATGAAGGTGCTCCTTCACCCACTCACCCAACCTCGGTTCACTGCTCTAGAGTCCCCTTATACTGGGGCATGAAACTTCCGCAGGACCAAGGACCTCACACTGATGTATTTTGTTCCCCTTTCTAAGTGGGATTAAAACATCTTCACTTGGGTCTTCCTTCTTGTTTAACTTCTTAGGGTCTCTGGGATATATGATGGGTATCCTCTATCTGTGCCCAGTAAGCACTAATCAGTGAGTAGATACTATGCATGTCCTATTGTGTCTTTGATTAACTCACTAGGATGGTATTTTAAAGTTCCATACATTTGCCTTGAAAATTTATGATGTTCTTGATTTTTAACAGCAGAACAATATTTCATTGTGGAAATAAACCTTATTTATTCTAACAGTTCTTTGGTTGAGGAGCATCTAGTTGTTTCCAGTTCCTGGCTATTATGAGTAAGGTTACTATCAACATAATTAAGCAAGTGTCTTTAAGGTATGATGGAGCATCTTTTGTGTATAAGCCCAGGATTGGCATAGCTGGGTCTTCAGGAAGAACTATTTCCAGGTACCTTAGAAACTACCAAATTGATTTCCAGGATGGTCGTACAAATTTGAAATCTCAACAGAAATGAAGGAGCATTCTGCTTCTCCACATTCTTGCCAGTATGTCCTATGACTTGAATTTTTTTTATCTTAGCCATTCTGATTGGTGTAAGATAGAATCTCGGTGGGAGGGTAGATCATTTTGATTTTCATTTGATGAAAAAGGATGTTTAACATTTCTGTAAGAGCTTCTTGATTGTGTTGTCTTTCTGTTGAGAATTCTCTGTTTAGCTTTGTACCCAATTTTTTAATTGGCTTAATTTTTGTTTCTTGAGTCTGTCTTTCAAGTTCTTTATATAATTTGGATATTAGGCCTCTGTCGGATGTAGGTCTTTTCCCAATCTCTAGGCTGCTGTTTTGTCCTATTGATGGTATCCTTTGCCTTATAGAAGCTTTTTAGTTTCTAGATCTCCCATTTTTCAAATGCCAGTTGTAGAGCCTGAGCCACTGGTTTCTATTCAGAAAATTTTCTCCAGTGCCAATAAATTCAAGGCTATTTCCACTTTTCTATTCTATTAGATTCAGTGTATTCAGTTTTATACTGAAGTCCTACATCCACTTGGGCTTGCACTTTGTGTAGGGTAATAAGTAAGGATCAATTTGCTTTCTTCTTAAACAGTAATGTAACTTCACAATTTTTGTATGGTATAGAATTAATTAAAATTTTTATATTATAGAACCAATCCAAGTTTGTATACTATAAAATACAATCAACTGTCATTATATACGTGGGTTTTTTTTTGTCTCAGAGATAAGCCATTTTATCTGTAATGTTTTCCATATACACATTTTCAGTTAAGATATATTAAAATTATTTATTGTTTTCTACTATGTACATTATCATACACATTTCCCATTTCTTCAAGGTCTATTTACCTACACTTATGCCCAATCCATCCCTCCCCCTCAAATTAAAACACCATGTCAAATTCTTGTTGTCCATATACCCATTATAGCATGGTCAAACTCTCAGTAGGCAGTGCTTAAAAAAATGAGTTATTCCTTACCCAGATCCACTGCACCAGTTCTTAAACTTCAGTATCATTTTGATAGTGTTTAAGAATTATCTTCGGTAGCTTCTTCTCTGGACTGTTTCTTGTTGTTGTTGTTGTTGCTTCTGCTGCTGTTGCTGCTACTGGTGGTAGTACTGGTGTTGGTGTTGGTGGTGGTGATGTGTGTGTGTGTGTGTGTGTGTGTTCGGGTAGGTAGTCACAGAAACCTTAAATGTCTCCCATTCTCATTTATGAGTCTGTAGTCATCAATATCACTACAAAAGAAGCTTTGTTGTCCAAAACAGCCAAGGAATGGATCACAGATTTTTCATATTTTCTGGTCTCAGCTTAAATATTAGCCATCAACATGGTCCTAGGTGCAGCACAAATTAAAGACATCAGCTAGGACTCCAGAGGCATCACAGACCACTAATGGCACTGTAGCCTCTGGGGAAGCACAGACCACAAACATTAGCATGTTCTCTGTCAGCAGCAAGGAAACATGGTCTACTATGGTGGCATGTGTCTGTAATTATGTAAAATAAATAAACTGGAACCAAGACCTGATTTTTCTTTATATTTGTTCATATCTTTTTCTTAAATGATATATGGATTAAGTAAATAATATTCATAGAATGTGTTCATGAACTATGACTCAAATTTTACTTACAGTAGACAATAAGCCTGAATAACTAAGATGCCATAAAGCTCACTGAACAATTTTTTTTCATATGCAATAAAAAGAAGAGTAAAGAGAGTATATCAATATTCATTGGATGTCTTTCAAATGCTTTTCCCTACTTTGTGAACATTTATGTTTCACATATATAAAATCCTGGAATTACAGAAATTAGAATATTTATTTTCATAGTTATATAACTATTGAACAAACTAGTGTTATAGACATGGAGATTATAGTCCATATTGAATACTCTTTGCTATACTTGTTATTGCTATCAAATTTTACTATGTACTTGATTGATAACAATGATTTTGTTGTATTTTTATAAATATAGATTGAATCACATATAACTCTAGTTATTAAGCTCAGAAGACCACTAGAACTTTAACAGGTTTCTAAGTTTTTCTTATGTCAAAGTAAAAATTTTAAGTAAAGCTTTGTGGTTAAAATTATTGATTTAATTTTCATAAACCATTTTCAGCTGGGAAATTTCATATTGGTATGATATAGTTTATTAAAATATATCTCATAATTTGTTACTTAGATAAAGAGGGTAATAGTATTTCCATAAAATTCAATGACATGAACTTACATTTCTTTGTAGACCAGGGATCGTCCAATACAGATTATTTTTATGCTGATAGCATTGTAATTTTATATGCCAAGGCGAAGAGGCTCATGAATTATAAGCAAGGTGGTCTAGTTCATGCAAGTAGGAAGCAGTATATCAGTATTTCCTCCTTCGAATGTCAAGTCAAATACAATTTCTACTATATTAGAACTGTCTTTGGTAATGATAGTTCTTTCTCAAGATGAAACAAAAAAGGCAACTGAGCAATATTTTCAGTGCACTCCAGGCCTAGTGTTTCATCTTTGATCCACTGTAAAATTGCTCTTCACACTGATTTACTATCCACTAGGTTTGACTTGTTGGAAGGAGATAAAAATATAAAAATAGCAATTTTCTCTGGGGACTAAGGCACAGGAAACTGAATCAAACAGGTTAGAGACATGACCTGGGTACTTTAGATCATTTTTTAAGAAAATATTTACAGTGTTCATTTACAAGTTACACTTTACCACAAATACTTTCTAAAAAATATAGGCTTAAAAGATGTTCTCATACATGCCAATCAAACATTTGACATCAGAAAGTTATCAATGACATATTTGAATCCTCTTATAAATTGTAAGTAACCACTCTCCAGGTACAATGTGTATAGTTATAGAGCACCATATATGAACACATAACAGTTGCTTACTAATGTTTAAGAAATAATATAAAATAAGTATTGTTTTATGGTAAACCTTTATGTAATCAAAAGTGAAATAAACATTTTCTTGGATAGATTATGAATATACATCCTTTATACTAAATGTTATGAGTAATTTTAGGATAATGTATTTACCGTAAATCATTTGTAAATGTTGGTGACAAATAAATGAGCTAATACATGTGAGCACCAAACACAGATGCATTAGAATATTTTTAATAAAATTTTTTTGCTCTTTAAAATGATACATGCAGCACATATCTCATGATACCATTTTTAAACTACATTATATATGAATGCAAAGATCTGTTTGACTGCTTGACTTTACCAGCAAACATAAACCCAAACAAATTAGTACTTTTCTCCGTTTTCCCTTACTCTAATTCTGCATCAGAAGATGATAAGGTTTTATGGAAAATACATTTATTTTGGTTCAGGATTCTGGAATTTGTAATCATATCTGACAACCAATTCCTCACACAATGCAGAAAACTACTCAGTACTTAACAGAGAGCATATATGTGGCTTTGTGATCTATGCCAGTTCCTATGAACTCTCCACTATTCAGCCATGGAATTTCAAGATGATAAACATATCAAATTTTAATCAGCTCTAAAATTGCTATGTCTAAGTCCATATTTAACATTTAAATTTAAATTTAAATATAAATATCATAATATTGATTATTGTCAACAAATAAAAACCTGGAGACATACTACCATTCATATTTAAACCAAATTAACTTGAAAATACACATACATATTATCCTCGGACAAGCAATCTCTTCCTGTGACACACCATTGATGACTAACTTTACAATAAAAAGTCTCAAATTGTCCACTGATTCCCATACATTGATTTACAGATTCATGGTATATTTCTATATTTCTCTATCTTAATTTAGCCCTTCAATTAATTTCTTTGTAATAGCAATTACTATGGTTTAAAAATCTCATGGTGGAAAGAAGATGTTTCAAAATAGAAACAAATCATTGACAGTTCAGATACTCTAAGAAAATTCATTTCAGGTTTACAACCATAACTATTTGGGATATTTTCATTTTATTTTGAATAATCTGTTAGATGTAATTTTATTTGAAACAAAATTAGTTCAAACTTTTCATAATTATTTTTTCCAAATAATTGCTTACCTGAGGTTTTCTTTTTTCATATTTTATTTTTGAGGTTATAATTTAACTACAAAGTTTCTCCTTTTCCTTTCTTCCCTAAAGAAACTTCCCATGCAGTCCTGACCATTATATGTTTCTTTAAATTTATTTAATAGTCTTGAAATATATTTTTAAAATTTGTTCAGTGATAAAATAGTAATTGTGTAATGTTATATTGCCTTATTTAATGAAATCAATACAAACTAATTCAAAATTGCTTTCATTTATTTTTTTCATATTCTCAGCTTCTTTTTTTATTCATAGATCACTCCCCCTGCTAATCTATCTATATTACCTTGTTGTGTGTACTAACTTTTCTCAAATGTCAATAATTCTTTTTTGGGGGGGGGTTATTTTCTATTGGACATTTTATTTATTTACATTTCAAATGTTATCCCTTATCCCTGTTTTTCCACTGGAAACCTCTTATCTCATCTCGAATCCCCTGCTTCTATGAGGATGGTCCCCTATCCACCCACCTACTCCCACCTCCCCACCCTGGCATTCCCCTACACTGGGGCATCGAGCCTTCACAGAGTCAAGGGCCTCTTCTCCCATTGATGCTTTATCAGTCCATCCTCTGCTACATATGCAGCTGGAGGCATGGGTACATCTTATGTGTACTCGTTGATTGGTGGTTTAATACCTGGGAACTCTGGGGGGTTGATATTGTTGTTCTTTCTATGGGATTGCAAACCCCTTCAGTTCTTTCAGTCTGTTTTCCAACTCCTCCATCGGGGATCTTGTGCTAAGTCCAGTGGTTGGCTGCAAGCATCCACCTCTGTATTTGTCAGTCTATGTCTCAGTAGACAGCTGTTTCAGGC
The DNA here is from genome assembly GCF_004785775.1 of Grammomys surdaster. Taxonomy (NCBI): domain Eukaryota; kingdom Metazoa; phylum Chordata; class Mammalia; order Rodentia; family Muridae; genus Grammomys; species Grammomys surdaster. The sequence continues at coordinate 6,286,588 of NW_021620995.1, forward strand.
ACATGTCAGAAAACACTTCTTGGCATCCACAGTAGTGTCTCTGTTGGTGTCTGTATATGGGATAGATCTCCAGGTGGGGCAGTCAATAATTCTTAATATGAAAAATTTTATAGCCAGCCATATGTAATAAGTTCATCATCCTTTTATTTTAAATTTCATTTTCCTATGTTGCTTGTCTTTCTAAAAAGGGATATTATGTGCTCCCTTAATATGTTTAAAAGGTTACTTTCACTGATAAGTGAGTAAAGGCCTCAATTTAATTTGTGATAAATCTATAAGTAAATCATTTAGAGTATTTATTCCTATAAAATGTTGAGTGTGTAAATGATGATTATAAAAGAAAAGATGATGACTATTTAAGGTTTTGAAAGTGCCTGTACATATGTCTGAGTATAAATTTGGTGCCATTAAACTTATTCACAAAAGAAGGGGGTATAATTAGGATTCAAACCCACACACACATACACACACTCTAGATGAAAATAAATAAAAATATATAATACCAAATTTATTATGAACTCAGGAAGAATATACAAATAATTGACTTAGAGTAACTTAAATACTTATATCGAATTTTTCCTCAGTAGACTAATCAGACAGGGTATAAGAATTTGGAATTCGTGGAGACACATGAAACCTGAAAGCATGGTTTCGGGACTTCATGTAATCAGGAGAATGACAAAAACAAACAAGCAAAACAAACAACAAACAAACAAACACCAGATTTGGAAGTATTAAGAATATGTAGTCCTTTGTGGAAAAGTAGGAAATGCTAGCCTTGGAAGATATTATGAGAGAATTCTCCATTTCAGATCTTGCCCCTTAATTCTCCCAACTCTCTTCTCTCAAGTGTAATGTCTTCTCTGAAACAAGATTGTACTGATTTGAAAAAGAAACCCTTAACTATATTAGGAAGTTTGTTTTAAATTTAGAAAAAGTAGAAAAACCGAATAAAGCTTCCAAATATACCTAACTTTCCATAATTTGAGAGAAATAGAATTTGAAAATAAGTATTTTAACTAACCCTTCACATTGCAGAAAGCTGTTAGCCCTTTCCCCATAATAATATCTGGTTTTCTGTGTGTGTGTGTCCTTTCTATTGAAACTCCTCCAGAGCCTCCTATGAGTTTCCTGCCTTCTGCGTATACATTGATCCAAAAACATATGTAAATAATCAAAGCTTGCCAATATCTATATAGTAGGGTGTAGAGATCATTTGAATATACCCAATAATGATGTAAGTGGATGGGCAGAGTAGAGGAAATATTATATAAAAGATAACTTAACACTAAGTATTTTTGAAAATGCCATTTCAAATCATAGTATCATAGTTTTCGTAATGCTAGGTGTTTCTACAAATGCTACTGGAAAGAAAATTTAGCAGCAGTCTTACCTACCTACTAAAACTGTGAGATACAATAAAATAATGACTGTGCTAGCAAGATAAGCCATTGTTCAAATAGATGTCTAAATATTGTGAAAGTAACTGACTATTTTCTGATTGAAGTTAATGTCCACTACTTAAAATGGAAATTATTTCTGCTATCCTTAACTGGAATAAAAGCCCATGGCTGACTAACTGATACACCATAGTGAGTAACATTGCACTAAAATACCACTAAGTAGAAATAAAATAACTAATTCCTCAAGTTCTTAGTTTTACACTCAGATTAATGTATCTTTTATCCATCATCAGAGAGGTACATGACAGTATGCAAAGCATCATCTGGTAAAGCTGAAGTTAATATGAGACTACACACTGCTTTCACTATAATCTATCTATCTATCTATCTATCTATCTATCTATCTATACCTATATATCTATGTTTATATTTATAATTATGTCTAATTCCATATACATCTATCTCTATCTAGTAATATATATATATATATATATATATATATATATATATATGAATACAGATTGACAGATGATAGATAGATTTCTCCCCAAGAGTTTCAGAAATTATTAAAAAATATGGAATTGAAATATTGAAATATGAATATGGAGTAGACATATATTGCAAAAGAGTATATGTTGAACATTAAAGGGATTTTATATAAAATTCTAATAGTTGTATCTATATGAATAAGATTCACTAAAAATCAATAGTGCTAAAATCCTAAGTACCATGGGGAAATTGTTTAATTTGAAAAAAAAATAACTTTGAAATTTTTTCTTATATTTTACTTAAAAAACCAAATACAAAAACAAAAACAAAAACAAAACAAAACAAACAAACAAACAAAACAAGTCAAAAGTGCTTTGTCTTTATTGGGCCTTTCTGTGGTGTCAGTATCATAGTAACTGTAGGTTCATAGAACGGATTGGGTAGTGTTCCCTATGTTTCTATTTTGTGTCATTGTTTGATGAGTATTGATATTTTCTCTTCATTAAAAGTCTGGTAGATTTCTGTACCAAAATCCTGGATTTTGGGGGTGGGGGTGAGGATTTTTAATAATTCCTGCTATTTTCTTGGGGATTATGGCACTCTTTAGTTTCCCTGATTGACATAAGTTTGGTACCTGATATGTATCTATAAAATCACTCATTCTGTCTGGTTTTTTTTCTAGTTTTGTTATCTATAGGCTTTTGTAGTATGTTCTGATAATTTTACTAATTTCTTCCGTTTCCATTGTTATGTTTCTTTTTTCATGTCTGTTTTTATTAATACTGTCTTTACGGCTTTTAGTTAGTTTGGCTGAGGGTTTATGTATATTGTTGATATTCTAAAAAAAATAAAAACAAATAATAAAACAGTTGTTGGATATGTTGATTCTTTGTAATATACTTTTTATTTCTAATGATTGATTTCAGCCCTGTGATTGACTATATTCTGCCATATACTCCTCTTGTGTGTATTTGCTTCTTTGTGTTCTATAGGTTTCAGGAATCCTGTTAAGTTGCAAGTATAGGATCTCTCCAACTTCTTTTGAGGGCACTTAGTGCTATTAATTTTCTTAATAACACTGTCTCATAAGTTTCTTTCTGTCCCATAACTTTAGTTATCCTGTGCCTTTATTTTCATTGAATTCTAGAAAGTCTTTAATTTTTTCTTCCCTGTAAAAGTTATCATTGAGCAGAGAGTTACTCAGATTCCATGAGAATGTCGGCTTTCTACTGTTCTTTTGTGTTTATTGAAGTCTACCCTTAATCCTTGGTGATCTGATAGAATACATGGGATGATATCAATCTTCTTGCATCTGTTGAGTCTTTCTATTAGTTATCTTATTAAAGCAACTAGAGACGCAATACTTTCTCGATACACACAAATAATATAAAATATCTTGGTGTAGCTCTAAACAAACAAGTAAATGATCTGTATGGCAAGAACTTCAAGTCCTTGAAAAAAGAAATCAAAGTAAACCTCAAAAAATGACAAAAAAACCCTCCCATTCTCAGAAATAGGTAGTATTACCAGAGAAAAATAGTCATCTTACCAAAAGCAATCTATGCATTCAATGTAACTCCATCAAAATATCAACATAATTATTCACAGAGATAGAAAAAGCAATTCTCAATTTTCTATGTAATAACAAAAAGCCAGGATAATGAAAATCATTCTTAACATTAAAATAACTTCTGGGGGAATCACAATCCCTGACATCAACTGTACTGCAGAACAATAGAGATAAAAGCTATATGGTACTGATACAGAGACAGAGAAGTCGATCAATGAAAAAGAATTGAGGACCAAGAAATAAAACTATACATTTATGGAACATTGATATTTGACAAAGAAGTCAAAACTATACAGTGGAGAAAAAGTATCTTCACCAAATGGTGCTTTTTGAACTCTGTATGCAGAAGAATGGAAATTGATCCATATTTATCTTTCAGAACAAAGCTCAAGTCCAAGAGTATAAGGAACCTCCACATAAAACCAAATACATTAAATCTAATAAAAGGGAAAGTTGAATATAGCCTTGAACACCCTGGCAAGGGGAAACTTTTCTGAACAGAATAGCAATGACTCAGGCTCTAAAATCCACAAATAAAAAATGGGTACTTATGAAAATGAAAAGCTTCTCTATGGCAAAGGACATTATAAATAGAAGAAAACAGCACCAACCCATTGGGAAAATATCTCCCATAACTCTGAATCTGGTAGAGGGCTAATATGCAAAACATATAAAGAATTCCAGAAGTTAGACTTCTTAAACAAATTACTCAATTAGAAAATATTGGAGTACAGAGCTAAAGAGAGAATTCTTGACAGAGGAATCTCAAATGGTGAAAAATCACTTAAAAATGTTCATTGTCTTTAGTCATCATGGAAGTACAAATCAAAAAGTGCCTGAAGTTTCATGTAACATCAATCTTAATAGCTAAGATCAAAAACTCAAATGACAGCATATGCTGGTAAGGATATGGAGAAAGAGGAACACATTGCTGGTTGGATTGCAAGCTTGTAACACTACTCTAGAAATGAACCTGGAGATTCCTCAGAAAAATTGAAATAGTTCGACATGAAGACCCACCTTGGGCATAGATTCCAAAGATACTCTACCATACCACAAAAACATTTGTTCCATTATGTTCATAGCAGTCTTATTTTTTTTTTAGCCAGAAACTGGACAACCAAAATAGATACAGAAAATGTGATACATTTACAAGATGGAATATTATTCAGCTATTAAAAAGAACAACATGAATTTTGAAGGCAAATGGATGTAAGTAGAAAAATATCATGAGTGAAGTAACTCAGACCCTAAGTAGTTTAACAAGAAGTAAGGACCAAGTGATCATGCTTCAGTCCCACTTATAAGGGGGATAAAATAATTATGGTATCAGAGGGAGGTCCTGGGTGGGAAACTGGAGGGGTGGTGAATGATCAAGCATCACTGGAAACAAGAGAGAAGGTCAGATGGCCAGGAGAATAAAAGGAAGTATGCAGCTTCTGAGGATCAGGTGTAGGGTAAACCTCTAGAATTTCCCAGAGACCTGGGTATATGAGAATCCCAGGACACAATGGAGATTACATTATTCAAAACTGTGGGGAGAGGGAACCTGAAGAGAACACATCCAGTAGACACAGAAGGCCCCTGTGGAAAGATGGGGTCACTAACTCACCTCCAAAATTTCTGACCCAGAAATTTTCTCTCTAAAAGAATAGCAAGGACAAAAATGTACCAGAGATGGAAGGAAAGGCTGTCTAGTGACAGATACAACTTGGGATCCATCCCATGGGCAGGCACCAAACCCTACCAGTATTACTGATGCTATGTTGTTCTTTCAGGCTGGAGCCTATCATGGCTGTCCTCTGAGAGGCTCTATGATCAGCTGTCTGAGATAAATGCAGATACTTTCAGCCAACCACTAGATCTAGACTGAGTTTGGGGAACCCTATTAAGAGTTAGGTGAAGGATTAAAGGAGCTCAAGGGTATAGCAACTCCATAGGAGGACCAATATTATCAACTAACCTGGACTACGGGGAGCTCCCAGTGATTAAGTCACAAACCAAAGAGCATATGGACTGCAGGCCAGTCCATGACCACTGGCTCAAATGAAGCAGAGGACTGCCTTTTTGGCCCAACTTGAAGAGGATGAACATAATTCTGATGCCCCATAGAGGGAAGAGAGGCGTGGACATGGTGAAACAAAGACAAAGGTGACAAGAAATGGGATGAAAAATCTGGTAGTGGGGAATAGGAGGCGGCAATATATGGAAAATATAAATACATAAAATAATTATTATTGAAAACCAACCAACCAACCAAAAACAAACAGAAAAACACTGAATCAAGACAAAACATAAGAGAACAGACTGGGATATGTGTGGGGTATGGCTCAATGAATAAGCACAGGCTAGATAAACACAGTGGCTAAAAATAAGGCGGCCAGACCCCTTGTAGAAGCCGAGTAGCTTCGCTAGCACCAGTATTCCCAGGCCTAGGTGGCTTCCTCTTGTATGGTGAGTAGTTATATTAGGATTTCAGACAATTCTGAACTTATTAGGACAACTGCATTTATTTAGGTTCACACATATACAAACATGTTGATATACATATGTCTTTAAGAATTATCTGTCATCTATCTTTCTATCATTATTCCATCTATGTGTCTATTTATTTATGTTTCTATCATCAATTTATCTCTTCTCTATCTTTATCTCTATCTCAATATCTTCCTATATTTTTCTGTGTAAAATATCATGTACTTTAAAATATAATCTGTGTGTATTCATAAAGTACAATTATAAGATTTTGAGTTTTAAATATCTACTAATTATTGTGAATACAGGTATGTATTTTTAATATTATTAACTTATTATAATGATATCCATATGCTTTCTTGTGTCTTATTTCTGATTATAGAATAAAAAGATAAAGTTTATATATGGCCCAATACAATACACTTTCAGTATTTCCTGACAAGAATACCATGAAAATATATTTATCAACATGTATGAGAGAACTAGCTACCTTTCCTGGCCATTTAAATTTCATGTGATATATAATGGGAGCTATCTTTCCTTATAATGACTATTTGTTATATAAATATAGCTTTCCAAGAAAATCATTACAGAGCGATCAACTTTGCAATCCTAGAAATGTCTCATCACCTCTTCAAATACAAATTCATATCTCAGAGGAGGTAAAGGTCTCAGGAGTTCACTCTCTGTATTCAGTCATTAGTCATTATCTAACACTTATGTTTAACACACTTCCCAAGTTTCAATAGGAAATATCTAGAAAGTCCTAACTACAAATGCATAAAAATGATATTCTCTATAACCTCAAAGACCTATTACAATATTATTATCAATAATCAAGAATTAAATCTTCAGTAGTAAATTAAATTTAATAATATAAATGAATGATGGCCAAGGCAATGTTATCATTTTTAAAATAATCTTTTACTATAGCTAAAATTGAAAGTGATATTATTTTATCATCATAATAGAATATCCAATGGCTATTTATTCAAAATTAGAAATTAATTGGTATTTCATCTTTTGCCCATGAAAACAGCATTAGTATCTGGTCTTAGGTATGTAAAATACATCACTAATATATGGTTCATATGAAAATTAAATTACCTATGAAAAATGGAGTATATGTGAAAGATGAGTTCTCTCTTTAATTATTCAATTCTGTTATCAGAAATCATACAAGTTTTTTTTTAGACTGTTATTGAACATGGTCTTCTAGTATACCCACTGTATTTTAAATGCTTGATTTGAATAGGCTTTAAGTAGAATATAGAGAGATCAGATACACACAGAAATGATGTGAAAATGTCAAGGAAGGGAGGAGCTGAAATAGGCAAATAAATTGGGCAGCGCAGAGATGTGGGTCTGGGAGGAAATCCAGGGTGAGACATTCAGAACTGAGGTTTCTGTGAAGGTACTATAGAAACATACTGCAGGAGAAACTCACTAAAGTATACACATGTATGAAGGCAATTTGATGAAAGTGCCAAATAATGTAGGAGACTGTGTCCCACTGGCCATCTCCTGTGACTAAACTAAGCTTCCAGTAACAGGATTTGATTACATCTAATTGAGTTGTTGGCCAAATGACCCCATGGAAATCCTCCAACAACTCAGGTTATTGTCAAGACTATAGATTGATTTGTATAAACTGAGAGCAAATCATTGCTCAATACAAGACATACACAACTCATTAAACATGGAGATGTCTGAGATGGTTCCTAGTTTTCATTCCTATGTTCCAAGGGTTTTGGTACAGGAACACATTGTGCTCATTAACAAAAGAATAACAAAAACCAAGATAGACTCAGACCCTTTATCTACCACCCATCAAAACAACAAAACATTCCCAAAACCAAGAAAGAAAAATAAAATACCACAGGGAAAAAAAAGCATAAACACACACATACAAAATCCAAACAAAAAAACACAGACCAAATTTTAACCAAATAAAAATACAAAAAAAAATGTGACACATAATAATATTTTAATTCAAAGAATAGAAAATGTGGCATATCTTGGTTGAAGAAGAATATAAAAAGCCTTGATTTTTAGTATTTCGATTTCATATTTCTTTATATTGAACCAATGTAACAGCTAAGTAATCCATGTTTGTTCAATTAAACAAATAAATGCATGATCATTGTTTCATGAACAGATATGTTTAAGTTCTAAACTAGTTGAACATGAGTTTTAACCAAATTCATTGGGCTCACTGAATTAAAGATTTAATTTATGCTATTTATTTGTTCATTATTTAAAAATATCTTTGCAATTACATGTATAGCCTTGTGGTAGAGGGAATCAGTGGCACACTGGAACAGTAGTTGTAAGTACTATGTGTCACCTGATTTAGGTTCTTGGATTGAATACTGGTCCTCTAAACAGTAGTACCCACTCTCAACAAGAAATTAATCTCTCTAATACCCCAGCAGTATTCTATAGACTGCTTTAATACCATTAAATTGATACTTAGTATTTCTTAACCTTGTTGCATGTCACAATAATAGACATTTTTCCTCACCATTAATTTTTTAATTTTCTTCCACTACTTACTCTCATAAGTATTACAGCCTGATTTTTTAATATGCTATGGTAGTATTAATTCCTTTGGATATTTATATTGATATTTTATTAGCATTACTAGTACAGAAGTGAAAAATGTCAATCAAATATGTTGAGTCATATGTTCTAGAAAGTGAGCCATAAATGCTTTTGATATCTCATAGGTAATGATTTCCAGGTGTTGAAGAAACTAAACTGCAGAGAGTGTAAATAGAGAGAGCATAACATAGAGTGTAAATCTAGCTGTTGCTTCATTTTCCTCATGAATTTAAAATATAAGAGAAATTATTTACTTTGTAGAACAACTGTCATTAAAGTGATATCTAATTTAGTACAAATTACTTTAGCAATTATATCTAAGATAAAAAGATATCAAGGTATGTAGCTAAAATTTAAGTCAATACTTGGATTGTATATGAAAACTCTTAAAAATAGTAGACACTGTGTCATGTAACAAGAAATGTTTGTAATATGGTATATAATGATACAATTAAGTGAAAAATAGAAATTGAAAATAAAAGGACTGATTATATTTCTGTTGAAACAAATGAAGAACCTTTATTTGTATAGACTTTGATCTGACTAAATAAGCTTTAGTAACATAACACACCTATGAAAATAGCAGTTTGTACTTATACTAAATGTATTCTCAATGATAAATATTAAAATTTATCAAAACAATTGTCACAAGTTTTATGGCTCTTTCCTTTGATACTTAATTATTTATTCTAATGTGTTTGCACTTTATTTTCTCTTATTTTTCTCTCTCTTCTTACCTTGTTTCCACTTCTTTGTCACCTGTCATGTTGTTTATTAACCCACGAAACATTACATCTTGAGTTTGCATCAAATATATTATGGAGTAAGCTAAATTTTATTGAAAAGATTTGTGAGATTCACAGTTATTGGTGAGCTCTGTGAAATTTAAAGCAGAGTAGTAAATTGCATCTTTTCATACACATCATTTATTTTCATGTACTTAAAGAATGAAACAACGAGCAAGCTCATTATTCTGGATTTAAGTTGTAAAGAGCTTTTACTCTGTGCTCTACCTTTCAGTCCCATCTGGCCAGAGAAATTTGACTGAACAACTCTATCCAGTCTTACTGAATTAAGTTGAGATGTAAACAACTTACCATTCATAATCACATTCCCTAAACTACGATGCCACTTGAACACAGATATGCTTTTGTATACTTACATGATGACGTCTGTAAAACTCAACCATGATAAGCAGTATAAAACAACAGTGTATGTTTTCAAGTAGATGGATTTTATATAGAATTAACTTGGTGTTTCCTTATGAATAAGCCTGCTAGTTTTATTTTGTACAACATGATTTTTCAAAAGATATATTCTCTAAGCTCCTTGTTATGCTATTATAGTAAACTTCCTTTTAAAAATAACTTACTTCTATTCTCCCAACCTCTCTGCCCATCTTCATCAAACTTGCTGAGCCTGAACCACACAGATAAGCTTTCTTTTCCCTACCAATCTATCCTTTTTGTTGAATCCTGTCTAACAAGCCAACCTGCTCTGAGAAGCCTGCTAGCCCAGACAGAGCACCATCCTCCCATCACTTCTCTGCCCACCTTTCTTGAATCTTTAGACCCTGAACTGTATAGACCTAGAGATCAAAAAACATACAACCCAAGGATACTCATCAGAAACCTGCTACATCAAGACATTTGAGGTTATCCTCCATCCCAATACTTGCTACAACAGGAATATTCAAGGACCAAACCCATGCAGATGGGTAAAGGTCCTCAAAAAGAATGCAAGAAACAAAAGTGAGGTTAATTTGACAACTTCAGAGCACAGATATCCTTCTACAGTAATCCCTGGATATCCTAACAACCAAAACACACAAAAAAGACCTTGAATCCAAACATATAAAGACAAAAGGGGCCTTGAAAGTAGCCTTAGTAAATATCTTAGTGTAATCTAACAAATCAAGTAAAAGAAATTTAAGACAAGAGTTTCAACTCTCTGAGGAAAGAAATTGAAAAACACCTCAGAAGATGGAAATAATCTCCCATGTTCATGGATAGGTATAATTACATAGAGAAAATGGTAATCTTACCAAATTCTGCTCCGTTTTTGTCCCTGAATTGTCTCCAAGGAACAATTATGTTTCAAAAATTTAGGAAGTAAGTTGGTTACCCCATTCCTCTACAGGGGAGCCTATCTACTGGAGATGATCTCTTCAGGTTCCATTTTCCCACTGTTCACTCCTGGGCATATGTCTTAAAGGTACTCCATGATAGCACAAGGACATGTGCTCTACTATTTTTATAGCAACCTTATTCATAGTATCCAGAAGCTGGAAACAACCCAGATGTCCCTCAAGCAAATCAGTACCCTTCCTCTACTCAAAAGATAAATTGACTGAGAAAGAAATTATGGAAGTAAAATAATTTTTAATACCTGATTATGATGTTTGAAAGATACCTTAAATTAAATATCAAAGTTACATACAGACTACTCAATAGTAAATATGTTTGGAAGTATATTATTAAATATTACTATAAAACAGAGAAATACATATTTTTAGACAGAGTTTCTTTGCATAAGTTCTGGCTGTCCTGGAACTTGCACTGGAGACCAAGTTAGCCTTAAAATTAGAGACCTTGTATTAAAAGTACATGCCACCATGTCCTGCTTGAAGTAAGAATTTTCAATGAGCTATTTTATAGGTTTATTTCAATACACAGTTCTGGCACATGGTTTAAGGAATTCCAATGTACAAGTCTTCCTCAATCAAAGAGCTCTCCAGACACTGTAACTATCAATATTAAGGTTTTGTTAGAAACTAAAATAAGATGCATACACACACACACACACACACACACATATACATACACACATTTATACATGTATCTACACACTCACAGACACAGAGATACAGATAAATAAATAGATCATTGACAGTAAATAGATTGATGATAGATACTGAGCCCTCAATTGGCATACTGCAAGATGCCTGCACACTCATGTTTCTTGGAGAAGTGTTCATAATAAACAGGCAACAGTTGTAGCTAAAGTGTCCATCAGTAAATGTGTGGGGAAATAGAGCCCTCAATTGGCATACTGCAAGATGCCTGCACACTCTTGTTTCCTCGAGAAGTGTTCATAATAAACAGGCAACAGTTATAGCCAAAGTATCCAACAGTAAATGTGTGGGGAAATAGACCATATGGTTTATATACACAACAGAATTTTATTCAGAAACAGAAAATAGAATTGCATCAATTTAAGGAAAATAGATGTGCTGGAAGAATTCTCATTTTATATAAAATAAGAATCATCCTGAATCACAAATATCGTATTTTCTTACATATATAGAATATATACTTGAAAAATTTTTGCTAACATAGGAAGGCTCTTTGTCAAAAGGAGGGATTGAAACAGAGAACATAAGAAGGTGAGTAGGAAGATTAAATTGTAAATAAATCTATATTTTATATTTATTTATAATATATATTTATAACACACATATATGTTCATAGTATATAGATAGAGATACAATCTATATACATACCCAAATTGATAACAGAATTAAATACATACCATTATTAGAATAATAGAAATATTTATTTCTATTATTCCTTTGAGAATCCAATATTTGGAAGCTTACTTGTTAAAATTGATTTGTATTTGAAGAGATTTTATAAAAACATGGTTTAAAGTCAAGTCTTTTAAAGGTAAATAGACCATGAGAGCAGAGCTGTAGGAATAGGATTTTGCCTTTAAAAAGTAAAAATCAGCAAATGATCTCTCTGCTGTGTGATGACACAGATGGTCATTTGCAAACAAACAAACAAACAAACAAAATCGGTATGTAATGAGGACCATCCGATGGAGAGAACCTTGCTCTTGGACCTACAACTGTATTCTTCAGAAATGAATGTAATGCATAATTGCTTAACTGTGTCACAGATCGACTCACAACTTCTGTGGAGAAGTTCTCAATTTCAGTCAACAAAATAATTAAGGAAGTAAATTTTGTAATCATGGTAATTTAAAACATTTAAAAGGTTAAATAGTAAGGTACATTGGTTAAACTCAAGACAACATACCTGCCAAAATTATATAATCAATGAAAAGTATTATAATGTCTTTGTTTCTTCCCAAAATTAGTGTTTTTTCAATTTAACAAATCAGTTAAGAGAATTTAAAAAGTTTAATGCTCATACAGAGAAACAAAATCTCAATTTGGTTCACCTGGTAAGTCTCAGAATTATCTAGATCAGTGCTACAGGAAAGCACTGGACCACAGGGAGGTGTGCCCCACTGAACCAAACATTATGAAAAGCAATGAGTGGATGCTGATTAGCAGGCTTCAGACATCTTAGCACAGCTCACTACGGAAATTGTGGAGAAGCAGATGTTAAAGTTAATGCAGTGCTTAACCTAATGTGTAACTAAACTGATGAATAATCTCTCAGCTTCCCATCTGCTGGCGATGTGGCGGCTGATTATAATAGCAATGGATAGAAAGGACACTGTGTCCTACACAAAAGGTAACAAAGATGAAATTTAAACAGTTTTCCACAGTTGAGATCTGAAAATAATACTAATAACAGAATAGAAAGCATGCTCACTTTTACATGTTATGGGATTATTTAGATACATCCTCATATAAAAATTGCTTTGATCATATGTCCACATTTATTAATTACAGCATGACCCACAACTTTTTGTGAAATCTGTGGAACTGTGTCAGGTCCTCTGAGAAAATATCAGTATCTAAATTCATGCTACATAGGCTAGGACCTGTGTGCTTGTTCTAAAGGCTTCTAATCCTACACCTGTGATGGCATAGAGTAACAGCAGATAGAAGAGAAGACAGTAATCCTTGAAAAAAATAATTACAATTTCCGTTAAATTTATCAAAAAGATAATCAAATTCAAAGAATGATAATGTAATCAATACCCTAGAAGAGAAACTGATAAAGAAGATGTAATCATTGCTAAAAATTGGGGAATGGTGGAAGAATCAGTAGGATGAGAGGAGATAGAGAGAAAGTAAAGTTAAAATTTATTTTTATTAGAGAGGTAACTGTACTGTAGATGTGATTGTAGGAAATCAAGATTTGTCATTATATCCATATGTAGTTAATATCATGAACTCATTATCAATGTTGTGTAACTATAAGTTCTGCCATATTTTCCAAAGTAGAGGAAATGAAATAACTTTATTTTTACACACACACACACTCCTCTCTCTCTCTCTCTCTCTCTCTCTCTCTCTCTCTCTCTCTCTCTCTCTCTCTCTCTCTCTCTCTCT